>NW_007726299.1:858965-863148 GCF_000696425.1 Galeopterus variegatus | reverse complement strand
TGCAGGGATAATAATTATCAGGACACATGCAATTTATCCTCTAAGTTGATATATGTATATATTTTTTGGGTGGCTGGCCAATAGGAGGATCTGAACACTTAACCTTGGTGTTACAGGGCTGTGCTCTAACTGACTGAGTTAACCAGCCATCCCCTTAACTTAACCTTTATAGCAGCATGATAAGATATTTATTCAATGGAATTTTATAGATGAGATTTAATGTCTCCAGTGCCTAAGAGATAGCCAGTGTTCAATGAATGATTATAAAAGGAAAGAAGGAAGGAAAAAGGGAAGAAAGGAAGCTAAAAGAAAAAATAGGAGAGAATAAAGCAAGGAAGAAAGAAAAGAAGAAGGGGAGGGAGGGCAGAAGAAAGTAAGGTTAATCCTCAGGAAAATATCTCACTTTCTTTGGTATCATTTATGTTTTTTTAGAGCCCTATCAATCTTCACTCTCCTAATGTGCTGAGAAACAGAGCCTCCCCTTTCTAGGAACCACACAGAATACTGAGAGCAGACAATTAATGTTGGATTTTCCTCCGGCCTTATATATTTTATTCCCATATTCTGTGGCTATTTATACTTCCAAAAATATAGGATGTGAATAAAAGAAGGAAAATTACTGAAGGGATTAAGTAACATAAATGACAGTACTAATTCAAAGGATAGTAGATAATGAAATTGTTCTGTTGCAAGACCCTTGTATTTTACATGAGGTGATTCAATATTACATCTCAGTAGATTATAATAAATTAAGGAATCATATTTTAATCCCTAGATCAATTATTTAAAAGAGGTATATTTGAAAAACCAGTAGAGGAATTAAAATAACAAGATACAAAAATATTCAATCAATACAAAAGAAGACACAAAAAGAAGAGCAGATCAAAGATCATACGGAAAAAATAAAAGGAAATTAAGAAACATACTGATGAATACATTACATTTATTCATTTATATTATATTAGATGTAAATGTATTAAATAGCAAAATTAAAAAGGAAATATTCTCCAAATGGTTGAGAAGCCAAGATTTGGCATTATATTCTCTATGAGATGAACTTTAAATACAAGAATAATTTCAGTTGAAAGCAAAAGTATTAAAAGAGATATGTTATGCAAGTATTAAGTATAAGAAAGCTGACATGCCTATTTAAACATTAGACAAAATAAACATTAATACAAGAAGTATTACCACAGATAAAATGGGACATTTTGTAAAGTTAAAATTATCAATCCAAATGAAAGACACATAAACCCTAAAAATATATGCACTGAAAAATAGCTTTAAAGTATAGGAAGTAGAACTGATAGAAATAAAGTGAGGAAGAAACAAGTCCAAAATTACAGTTAGAGAATTTAGCACTCCTCTTCCAGAAACAATTAAAAAAAAATCAGTAAGCATAGAGAGGATCTCAATAATATAAGCAAATAAATTCCTCAACCATACTGTCATTTATAAATCACTATGCCCAAAAGTTGCAGAGCATACATTCTTTTCAAGGATATGTGGAATGTTTACCAGTGCATATTCTCTGACTAGAATGGAATTAAATTAGAAAGCAGCAAGATAAAATATCTAAAAAACCCACAATATTTGAAAATTAAATAACTTACTTCTGCATGACAAGTGATTGATCAACATAAATCAAAATGAAAATTAAAAAATATTTTAAGCTGAATAATAATAAGTGTTTAATACATCAAAATTAATGATATGCAATTAATGTAGTGTTTAAAGAAGAAATTTACAGTATTGAAGGGCTATATTTTCAAGCAAAAATAGCTTAAAATCAATGATTCAAGATTTTACCAAAAGAAATTAGTAAACAATAAACAAATTAAGCTCAGAGTAAGTAGAAGATAGGAAATTATGATTATAAAGGCAGAAATCAATGAAACAAAAGGTAATCAATAGAAAAAAAAGACAAGAATAAACTTTTTGAAATGAATATTTAAAGCAATATACCTATAGAAAAGCTAAGAAAGAAAAAAGTTATCAATATTAGGGAATGAAGGAGGAGATATTACAGAAGTCTCTACGGTCTTGGAATAAGAAATATTGTAAGCAATGTATGTCAATGATTTTGACCACCAATGAGATATGAACAAATTCCTTTCAAAACCAACCTAACAAGAAGATGAAATAGAAAATTTGAATAGGAATATATATACAAGAAAACAAAAAGTTGAATTATTTATCAAAAACTGTCCTGTAAAGAAAACACCAAGCCCAGGTGATATCATTGGTAAATTCTAACATTAAAGATGAAAAGGAAAATTACCAACTGGACATAATATTCTTTCATATACATATCCTGAAAGAATGTACAAGTATAGTGGAAGAAAAATAATTTTCCTTCTACTCTAAGTTCTGAGCTGAAATGGACCCCTATAACAAAACACAGATTAACAAGTGAAAAACAAACAAGTTTAACATGTATACCTCATTTATACATTGGAGATACCCAGGGAATGAGTAATTCTCAAAGAGGTGACTTGAAATTCAGGCTTATATTGCATCTTCAACAAAGAGCAGTAAATTTCTAGAGAATTGACAAGGCCAAGGAAAAGGACTTTGAGTATTTAGGGGTGGAAAATTGTGGGAAGGCAAATAAATAGTAGATAAATCTGGTTAATTAAGTTTGTTGTGTAGATTGTTCTGGTGTCATCTCCAAGCTAAGAATCTAAAGTTGTGTTCAGTGATCAACCTAGGAAGGACACGTTTATCATTGTAAATTTATGTCCTGCTTTCAGGCAAATAGAAGGTGGGCAATTAGCTTTTCTTGTTTCCTTACTTCTTCTTAGTTGCTTTCAGCCAAAATAATACTTATGCTGAAATGACATAATTTGGGATGGCATATTCTGGTCTCCTACACAGGAAAAGGAGATGCTTTCCATATGGTTTTACATAGTTGGCATAAGCATGATACTAACATTTGATAAGATATTTGAAGAAATTTAAAATTTGGAACAAAATTTCTAAAATTATAGATCTAAATGTTTATTAAAATACTAGCATCTTGCATACAATAACATATAAAGAGTAATTCATCATTACAATGTGAAATCTGTAAAAATTCAAAAAATGTAAGATTTGTTTAACACTGAAAAACATTCAAAGTAAATCACATTAACAGAATAAAGATAAAAACACGTGATCATCTCAATAGACACAGAAAAAAGAACTTGACAAAATGCTATACTCACCAGGATTAAAAAGAGAGAGGAGAGAAATTTTTTTTCCAGGAAACTAGGAAGAAAGGGGGAAGTTTTAGGTTCAATAAAGAAAATCAAAGAAGAATTACAGCTAATAGAAATAATTATTGGTGAAATATTGAACATGCCCCACTAGTGTCTGGAATAAGGTAAGGATGTTTGCACTCACCAATTCTGTTCAACATGTACTGGGGATTTTATCTAATGTAATTGGGGAAGAAAAATAAATTGAAAGCTTTAAATTTTTCCAAGAAGAAGTAAAATTTTACTATTCACAAATAGCATGATTGATTTTGTAGTAAATCTTAAGGTACGTGTATCAAAGTACTTGAATCAATAAATAAATTTAACAGATCACAGGAAGGAAACCAACTGTACTTCTGACTACTAGCAGCAAATAATTAAAAAATAAAATAAAAGCAATTCCATTTATAATACCTTCAAAAAGGAACATAAAACTACTGAGATGTTTGTGATCTTTAGGAGTAAATCATTATCAAAATAAAATGAAAAAATAAATTAATAGAGAGATCTACCATATTTTTGGATTGGAATATTTAATATTGTTAAGATGTTAATTTTCCCCAAATCAATCTATAGATTCAAGATAATCTCAATCATAATCATTGCAGGATTTCATAATTAAAATTACCAAACTGTTGAATTAAGCAAAATAATGATTCTGGAAATAGACCCACACATACATGAAAATTTGATTCTTTGCAAAGGCATTAAATCCACTGAATTAGGGGGAAAAAATGAAAAATATTTTCAATAAATGGTACTGGAACAATCACATACATATATGTGAAAAAAAGAAAGAATAAAATCACTCCATCACATGCCATACATAAAATTAATTTGAGATAGATCATAGAATTAAACACAAAGTCAAAACTATAAAGGTTCTAAATAAAAACATATGAGAATTTTTTTTTTTTTTTTTTTTTTTTTTTTTTTTTTTTTTT
>NW_007726299.1:840333-858536 GCF_000696425.1 Galeopterus variegatus | reverse complement strand
GCCGGTCTGTATGTGGGATCCCAACCCTCGGCGGGAGCACCACCACACTTCCCAAGCGGCGCACTGAAGCAGTGCGCCACCGGGCCGGCCCCATATGAGAATATTTTTATCGCCTTGGGTTAACTACTGTTTATTAGACATGACACAAGAAACAATAACTAAAAAAAACCTAATAAAATAGACTTTGTCAAAATGAAAACTTCTCATCTAAAGTCATCAATATCCACCCACCAGCCCATAGCCAGCAGCAGTAGTGAGCAAGGAGGATGCGGCAAGAGCAGTGGCAGGAGCCAAGGTGCTGAGAGATGGTGGCATCTGACTGGACAGATATTGGGCATGGCAGTCAGAATGACCAATAGCTGAAAGGAGTGTGCTGGCTTATAACATCCCGAGCCTAGATGGCAGCCAGTCTGGCTCATGGCATGATGTGATGTTTTCAGGAGACTGCCAGGCATTCTGGTAGATAGAAGAGAGAGAGCAGCAGCATCTCAGAGGGAATGTGGTCAACCATGGGAGGGAGTGAAGAAGAACAGGAAGAGTTAGTAACGGACAGTCACGAAGTTCAGCAGCACTGAGAGTGGGTATGAGTGGTGACTTTTAGGAACAAAGACCAGACTGAACAAATTATTGAGGACTTCTGGGAAGGTGGTGAACTAAAGATGCTCACAGCATGATCCTCCTGCAGAAGAAGATTGAAACAGGCCCACCACTGCCACTGTAGTCACTTGTCTGGTACCAGAATGTCACCCATCGCAGAGACAGAGCAGCTCCATGCAGAGCAACTGTGCTGTGGATGGCTCATCACTGCAGCCACATAGTACACAGACATGAGTGAGATTGCTGCAACCACCACCACCACTGCCATCACTACAAGGCAGAGCAACTGTGCTGTGGATGGCTCATCACTGCAGCTACATAGTACACAGACATGAGTGAGATTGCTGCAACCACCACCACCACTGCCATCACTACAAGTTGACCCCAGTGCTGCCAAGGACACTGGAGACGTGAGAGAGATGGCTGCAGCAGCTAGCACCACTGCCACTGCCATGAGAAAACACTGATGCTGCCAAGGACACTGAAGATGTGAGGCAGGTAGTTGCAGCCACCGGTGCCGCTGCCACCCCCACGAGGTAACCCCATTGCTGCTGCAGACATCACAGATATAATGCAGGCTGTTGTAGCTGCTGGCACCACTGCTACCCACATGAAGTAACCCTGCTGTCACCAAGGACACTGCAGATGTGAGGGAGGTAGGTGCAGTCACCACTGCTGATGCTGCACCCATGAGGTAACCTGCCACTGCTGCCACCTCCATGAGATAACCCTGCTGTTACCAAGGACACTGCAGACACCTGGGAGGTAGTTATAGCCATTGTAATGAGATAACCCTGCTGCTGCTACAGACACTGTCTCCTCTCTGAGACTCATTATAGTCAAACTGGCAAAACTCAAAGACAAAGAAAGAATCCTGAAAACAGCAACAGAAAAGCATTAAGTCACACATAAGGGAGTCCTGATCTGACTAACAGCAGACTTATCAACGGAAACTCTACAGGACAGAAGAGAATGGGAAGATATATTCAAAATATTAAAAGAAAACAAAAAAACAAACAAAAAATACCTGCCAGCCAAGAATACTATACCCAGCAAGGCTATCCTACAGAAGTGAAAGAGAAATAATATATTTCCCAGACAAACAAACACTACAAGATTCCAACACCACATGACCAACCTTACAAGAAATCCTCAAGGGAGTCTTGCATCTGGAATCCAAAAACAATAATAACTTCCATGAATACATAAGAAGAAACACAATCCACTAATAGAACAAAAATGCAGATAAGAAAGGGAAAGAAACTGTATCTTACCACCACTTAAAACCAACAAACACCGAAGACAAACAATAAAAGGGAAAGAAAGAAACAAAATATATTTAAAACATTCAAATAAAAATTGATAAAATGCCAGACGTAAGACAAAACCTTTCAGTAACAACCCTAAATGTAAATGAATTAAATTTCCCAGCTCAAAAGACACAGATTGAGTGATTGGATTAAAAAGCTAAACCCAAATATATGCTGTCTACAACAGACTCACCTCACATGTATAGACACACACAGACTAAGAATGAAGAGATGGAAAAAATATGCCATGGAAATGGAAATCTAAAATGAGCAGTAGGAGCTATTTCGATGTCAGGTAAAATAGGTTTAAACCCAAAACTACAAAAAGACACAAAGAAGTCCACTATATAATGAGAAAGGGGTCTACTCAGCAAGAAGACATGATAATATATATATATGCACCCAACATCAGAGCACCAAGATATATAAAGCAAACACTTTTAGACCTAAAGAAAGATATAGACACCAATACAGTAATAGTTAGGGACCTGAACAACCCTATCTCAACATTGGAAAGATCACCTGGGCAACAAATCAACAGAGAAACACAGGATTTAAAACACACTTTAGACCAGTTGGAATAGGCAGATATCTACAGAACACTTCATCCAATAACCACAGAATATGCATTCTTCTCATCAACACATGGAATATTCTCAAGGATAGACCACATGTTAGGTCACAAATCAAGCCTCAATAAATTAAAAAAAATTGAAGTCATTTCAGGTATATACTCAGCCCACGATATATTAAAACCAGAAATTAATAACAA
Source organism: Galeopterus variegatus (assembly GCF_000696425.1). NCBI lineage: Eukaryota > Metazoa > Chordata > Mammalia > Dermoptera > Cynocephalidae > Galeopterus > Galeopterus variegatus. The sequence continues at coordinate 855,857 of NW_007726299.1, read as the reverse complement.
GCAAAGCACTTGAAACTATACTATTACATGGAAATTAAACAACATCCTCCTGAACAACATATGGGTCCAAAAGAAATTAAAGAGGACATCAATAAAATTTCATAAAACTAATGAAAATAAAGACAGATCATACCAAATCCTGTGCAATGCTGCAAAAGCAGTTTGATGACAGAAGTTTATTTCAATAAATGCTTACATAAAAAGAATAGAAGTCTTCAAATAAACAACTTAGTTCTACACATCAATGAACTAGAAAAAAAAAAGAGCAATCCAATCCTAAAAGTAGTAAATGGAAAAAAATAATTAAGGTCAGAGTAGAACTAAATGAAATAGAGACTCAAAAAATGATACAAAAGATCAATGAAACAAAAAGGTGTCTTTTTTTTTTTTTTGAGAAGATACACAAAGTAGACAAACTGTTAGGTAAGATAATCAAAAAAAAAAAAAAAAAAAAAAAAAAGGAGAAAATCCAAGTAACAAAAATTAGAAATGAAAAAGGAGACACTATAACTAGTACCACAGAAATACAGTCATAAGAGACTCTTTATAAACAACTATATTCCAACAAATTTGAAAACTTGGGGGAAATGGATAAACTTCTGGATACATACAAACTACCAAGATTGAACCTAGAAGACATAGAAAACCTGAGCAGACCAAGAACAAGCAATGAGATTGAAGTAGTAATCAGCAGTCCCCCACCCCCCGAAAAAAGCCCAGGACTAGAAGGCTTTACTGCTGAATTCTACCAAATCTTTAAAGAGGAATTAATACCAATTCTCTTCAAAATATTCAAAAAAATTGAAACTGAAGCCATTCTGCCGGACTCATTCTATGAGGCCAGCATCACCCTATACCCAAATCAGAAAAGATACAAAAAAAAGAGAAAAGAAAACGAAATGGCAATATCTCTGATGAATATAAATGCAAAAATACTCAACAAAAAAATAGCAAATGGAATACAGGAACAGGTCAAAAAAATTTTACACTGCAGTCAAGTGGTATTCATCCCAGGGATGTGAGGATGTTCAACATACAGAAGTCAATTCATGTGAAGCACCAAATCAACAAAATCAAGGACAAAAACCATATGATTATCTCAATAGATGTGGAAAAAGCATTTGAAAAAACTCAACACCCTTCATGATAAAGACTCTCAGCAAATGAGATATAGAAGGAAAGCATCTCAACACAATAAACGTTATATGCAACAAACCCATTGCCAACATTATCCTGAATGGGGATAAATGTTGCCCATTCAGGAGAAAATGTTCTCATCATTCCTATTTAACATTTTACTGGAAGTACTACCAGAGAAAAATGTTGTCATCATTCCTATTTAACATTTTACTGGAAGTACTACCAGAGCAATCAGACAATAGAAAGAAAGATAAGGTGTCAAAATAGGAAAAAATGAAGTCAAATTGTCCTGATTTACAGATAGCATGATCCTATGTACATATACAAAAGCCTAAAGACTCTACCAAAAAAAAAAACCTCTTAGAGCTGATAAACAATTTTAGTCAAGTGGCAGGATTCAAAACCAATAAATAGAAATTAGCAATATTTTTATACTCCAATAACAAAGTAACAGAAAAAGAAATCAAGAAAACAAGCCCAATTACAACAGTCCCCCAAAATAAAATACCTAGGGATCAACATAACCAAGGAGATGAAAGATCTCTACAAAGAGAACTACAAATCACTGTTGAAAGAAACGAGGACACAAAAAGAAGGGAAGACATCCCACTGCTCTTGGATTGGAAGAATTAACATTGTTAAAATTTGCACACTCCCCAAAGTGATCTACAAGTTCAATGCAATTCCCATCAAAATACCAAATGACATTCCTGTCAGAAATAGAAATGATAATACTAACATTCACATGAAACAATAAAAGACCTAGAATAATAAAGAAACCTGAGCAAAAATAAGTAAATAAAAGTAAAGCCGGAGGTATAGCTCTACCTGAATTCAAACTATACTACCGAGCTATAGTAACCAAACCAGCATTATTCTGGCATAAAAACAGACACTCAGACCAATGGAAAAGAATAGAGAACCTATAAATAACCTGGAAGTTTACAGCCAACTGATCCTTGACAAAGGCACCAAGAACATATATTGTGGAAAGCCTGCCTCTTCAATAAATGGTGCTCAGAAAAACTGGACATCCATATGCAGGAGAATGAAATTAGACTCATACCTCTCACCATATACTAAAATCAACTCAAAATGGATTAAATACTTAAATATAAGACCTGAAACTGTAAAACTCCTAAAAGAAAATATCGAGGAAACACTTCACAAAATAGGACTGAATAAAGACTTCATATATGGCACCCAAATTACAGTCAACAAAAGAAAAAATAAACAAATGGGATTACATCAAAATGAAAAGCTTCTAAACAACAAAAGAAACATTAGCAGAGCAAAAAGACAACATACAGAGCGGGAGAATATGTTTGCGAACCATGCATCCAACAAAGTATTAATATCCAGAACATACAAGGAACTCAAACAACTTAACATTTAAAAAACAAATAACCTGATTAAAAAATGGGCAGAGCAGCAGAATAGGTATCTCTCAAAGGAAGATATATAAATGGCCAACAGACACATGAAAAAATGCTCAATATCACTAAGTATCAGAGAAACTCAAATCAAAACCCATTTATCATCTACCCCAGTTAGACTGTCTTATTATCAAAAAGACAAAGAATAACAAATGCTGGCAAGGATGCAGAGAAAGGGGAACCCTCTTACACTGTTGGTGGTACTATTGTAGGATTTTGGGATAAATCCCTGTCCCACACAGAACGGGAAGGCTCGCCTCGAAGAGACCACAAGACCACGCGCAATGCAAACGGCAAGAGGTTTATTAATTCCAACGCGTTGGGATCTCACCGGCAAGCTGGGGTGAGACTCCGTTAGGCTCTTTAGCTGTCCTTTTATACATTTTTTCTGGGGCAACTTTCCTGGCAGCCAGGAGACAAGGCAATAAGCAATATTCATTGGTTAACATAAGTGACCTTAAGGCTCATTAATTGGCCCCCATCCGTTTCTAGGTGATTTCCCTTTTGACTTCTTTACTGGTAAACACTGGGCCATCTACTGGTTTGACTTAGCTATGAAGGGACATAAAATCAGCTAAGTACTTCTGCACCTCATAGCTATGTGGTTACAAGCCTGTGTCTGTGTTAGCAAAAAAACCACAGGCTGTCAGCTCTGAGCTTTTCCTGTGTAGCAGAGAAGTAGGCCAATTTTCAGAGACCCCTCCTCAAGCAACCACACTTCTTGCCCCTCTTACCCAGGTGTGATAAGACCCCTACCCAGAGGTCCCTTAAAAAACATGTTTATGTAGAAAGTTTTATGTTCTACCGCAACCTATATTTTCCAGCTCTTGCAACTCTTGCAAGCTAGCAGAACATCCTGTGGGTCTAGCTGGCCTGGGGAGGGGGGGGCAAGGTGTGTCTTGCTGTAACAGCTTCTAAGATGGCTTTACTGTTGCTAAGTTAGAGCAAGCTAGGTTTAGAAAAGCAGATTGCACAGGTTAGTTTTCTTCACTATAATTTGGTGCAGCCATCATGGAAAATGGTATGGAGTTTCCTCAAGCAACTTACAGATAAAGCTACCATATGATCCAGCAATCCCACTGCTGGGTATACAGCCAATGGAATGGAAATCGTCATGTTGAAGAATACCTGCACTCCCATGTTTATTGCGGCTCTATTTAAAATAGCCAAGAGTTGGAACCAACCTAAATGTCCATTACTGGATAAGGAAAATGTGATTATTTACACAGTGGAACACTACTCTGCCATAAAAAAAGAATGAAATAGTGATATTCTCAGCTACATGGATGAACTTAGATAAAATCATGGTAAGTGAAATAAGCCAGGCATGGAAAGATAAATAGTGCACATCCTCATTCACAATTGGGAGCTAAAAAATAAACAAATACAACTTAAGAAAAAAAAGAGAGAGAGAGAAAGATTCAACAGCCACAATATACATTGAACTTGCAAAAGGAGAGAACAGAACTGACGTTACCAGAGGTGGGAAAGGTGGAGGGAGGTTAAGTGGGTAACTGGTAAAGGGCCATGAAAAGTTGTTACATTGTAGATTGTTGAATATACTAATTATCCTGTTTTCGACATCACATTTTGCATATATGTATTGATATTTAAACATGTACCCCACAGATATGTATAATCAATGGGGTACAATCACAATTTGTGGTAGTGGGCATACTACCAGTACGGATCTGGCCATCATACCTTAGGCATGAGTGGTGACAATTTGCTTTTTACCCCATCAATATTCATAAACAATAAAAACATTTTTTAAAAGAAGTTGCACTAACAAATGTATTTTTTTATTAAGAAAACTATACCTTATGATACCATACAAAAAATTTTTAAAAATTCATAATGCTGAATAAAAAAAAACATGACTATTGACACATGAAAAAGTGCTACATTTTTTAAAAGAAGTTGCACTAACAAATGTATTTTTTTATTAAGAAAACTATACCTTATGATACCATACAAAAAAATTTTAAAAATTCATAATGCTGAATAAAAAAAAACATGACTATTGACACATGAAAAAGTGCTATATATTATTAATATTCAGGGAAATTTAAATTAAAATTATAAGGTACCATTACACATAGAGTAGAATCATTAAAATCAGGACTTCCATGTTTACCGGTGATGCTGTAAAATAATGCAACCACCGTGGGGAAAGGTAGTTTCTTATAAAGTTAAACATTCATCTGATAGTGGCCCAACATTTGCATTTTTAGATACTTACACAGAGAAATAAAAACCTTTTCACAGAGAACTTATATAATATTCTTGGCAGCTTAATTCACAGTAGCCAACACATAAATGTCTATTAAGGTACAAAATAAACGAATAATGGAATATTCATTCCATGCAATACTATCAGGAATAAAAAGAATGAACTACCAGGACATAACTACATTAATAAATCTCAGTCATTATTCTGAATGAAAGAAGTTAGACATAGAAGAATACAACTGTAAATAGAATAATTGGAATATCTAAATTCATTTACATATATTCCAATATAGGCAAAACTAATCTATGATGAAAATAATGGGAAGAGTGATTACTTTTGGGGGAAATTGAGTTACAATGAGCATAAGGGATCCACCTGAGTGATAAAAATATTCTGTATCTTGATAGGAATGTGAGTTGCAGAGGTGGAACTCACCACTAAACTCTAACTCAAAAACTTACCAGTTATAAATTTAAGATTTGTGCATTTCACTGTATATCAACTTTACCTCAAAAAATTACTTGTAAACGAATATTGACTCTTGTTAATAAGTTTTCTTTTGACAGCGATATGGGTTAGAGTAGCTGAAACTAACACTTGTGTGTTCTCAGCTTGATTAAATGAACAGACGCATTGAGAATAACAGAAGCCAGTTTTCTCACTGTGGAGCAGGTACAAATACGTAAATTGCAATGACTAGAACGTACATACTCTTATTGACTCAAAATTGGGAATATCAGTGGATATAAAATTGGATATATGTGATGATATAGAACTCACCATAGACACACGTTTATATGTGTACGTATGCATACGTATGTTAGCTCTCTCTATAAGAAGGCCTAAAAGTAATGGCACACCCATAGTAATGAACACATTTAGGAACCAGATCTTATTTTGTACATACCATTCAACACAAAAAAGGACCAATGCTCTTTGAAGACATGCCTGATGGCTGAAAAAGGAAAAATTCGAGATGAGTTTGGAACATCTTATGCCTGAAAGTAAGGTAGTTCTCAAAGAATCAAGGGAACATGGTGAAAAGACACTGAAGTCGTATTGAAGGACTTCGACTGGAAAAGTCTAGAATAACTTGGGAAATAAAATAAGTAATGAGAGTAATAGATTATGAATCATTGAATAAAATAGGAATCATTGAGTCCATACTTATATAAAAAATAAATTAATGAATTAATGGAGGGGAAGGAAAAGCTCTTCCTTATAATAGAATGCCAACTAATAAATATAGAAAGAATAGCAGATTTGAAATTTGTCAATTGATGCTAATAGTTGTGGCTGGAAATTTGATGAGAATTAGATATTTACATTATATCAAAGCTTCTTCCCAGATAATTGCAAGTATGGAGACATCACTGTAACTAAGTGACCAAAGCTAACTTGGCCTCTGCTGTGATGAACTGGCATGATGTGCCTCCTGATGTGATTCACTGGAAAGGATGGGGTATCTCTGCATTGGTACTCTTGCCATAATATGAATTTAATTAGGAGGAAAATGCAACAACTTCATTTCGAGGAACACTCTACAAAAAAAAAAAAATATATATACACACACACACACACACACACACACTCTGAGTTTACTTTTAATTCAAATTTAGTATTACAGGATTTTAAATTGACCTCATCAATCTTAAAAATCTATCTCCTTCTGGATATGCCCAAAGTCTCTCACACACACACACACACACACACACTCTGAGTTTACTTTTAATTCAAATTTAGGATTACAGAATTTTAAATTGACCTCATCAATCTTAAAAATCTATCTCCTTCTGGATATGCCCAAAGTCTCTATTCTCAATGATACCACATCCTTCATTCTATTTGTCCCATAGTAGACAGAAAACAGTCTCAGAATATCAATTCAAATTCTACCACCAACCATATGGCCCCTAAAACAGGTAAAACATTTTTTATAGTTATTTTTGTCTTTGAGTATGTTAGTAATGTATAATCAAATCACCGAGGTTTGAAGAAATAGTTCCTCTCTGTGTGATTATGTCATCAGCTAGATAAATAGTTAGGTTCATTTCGTTCATTACACTTTTGATGTTCATGGATTGCTTTTTAAATTTAGTTTTATAATTATACTTAAAATTTTAAATTTCATTTTTTAATTATATAAAATACTTAAGTGGTTCCAAAGTCAAATGTGCAAAACATGTTTTACTTATTTCAGACTCAGCTTTATCTAACCACCTTGGTGCTTTTAATGGCTTTCTTCCACCCATTGGTGTTGTCATAGATGTCTTATAAAAGACTTCTTTAGCTGCTCACACTTCAGCACTTCTGTTACCCTCTCCAGCCATTATCTCCCCGACATCTGGTTCAAGCACTCTTGATGGAGGAGGAGGAGCAATAATGATAATAATAGCAATAATAATAGCAAACGCTTAACAAGGTGTTTCCTATTTGCTGGGTACTGTGCCAAGTGTTTCCTTGGATGAATCTATTCTATCTTCCTATTTACTTTATGGGCCAGATACTATTATCCCCATTTTACAGAGGAGAAAACAGAGGATTGGAAAGGTTAAAGAATTTAACCAAGGAAATAGAGATAGTAGGTGGCAGTAACAAGACGGAAAAACAGGTCTCCAATGAACTTTCACTTTTTAAAATGTCCTGATTTGTTATTTCTCAAATTGTAAAAGCAATATATTAAACTTTGCATGCTTTTTGTAACAAGTAAAGCAAAACAGAGGTGCATAAAGAAAAAACTATCTTTCTCTTGCTTCATCTTTTACTCCAGTCCCCTGAAGGAACTGGTGTTAATGGCCTGGTTCATGTCTTTCCATATCCTTCTCCTTGTTCATCCATCTAAAAGCATAGACACATAGAGACAGGGCTTCTAGTTCATTTATTTGCTGTGAATTAAGCAGAGTAATATCCCAGGATTTTTCTGAACTACATACAATTGTTATACATACATATCAGTAAATATAGAAGTAAATTTTCCCCTCATTTCCTATCTTCCATATAAATATATAGAGAATATTGAACAATTGGGATCAAATCAAGCATGTAGTGTATTTTCCATCAGATTTTACGTTTTCTTGTCATATATGCATCACTTTTACACCTGCATCACCATCACCACCACCTCTTCCCCACCCACAGAAAATCCAAGTAAACAGTCAATGTGATTCCTTCCATGCTTGTCTCCATTTCCAAATAAATCATATATAAATATGTAAAAAATACACACAGGTTTTGTCATTGTCTAGTTTACAGAAATGAGATGGATTCACATACTTCTTTATATATGGCTTTTCTCAGGAATACCTCCTGGAAATCTCTCCAAGTCAGCTGTCATGGCTCCTATTTATTCCTTTAAGTGGCTGCATAATACGTTGCAGTCACGCCAAAATTTATTCAACCATTCCCATAGTGATGGGCCCATTGTTTCTACTTTTGTCACTATAAACCACTGACTGCAATAAATTGGTACATTTAATATTCTCGTACATATGAGCATGTATATTTGTGCTTCTCCAAGCTGAAATTAATTTCTTTATAAAAATATCTAGAAACTTCAGTGACCTGAGAAAGGTTATGCAATCTGGCATTGCTGTCAATAGGACATAAATTATGTGAAAAACCTGTTTATAACAAAACAAAACAAAAAAATCCCAGTGTTTTTGCTGAAATGAAGGTAGGAAAAGTAAACGACTTGGACTAGATACTCAATAATTTATAAATTCTGTATACATATTTTATTATTTATCCCAACATCACCAGTCTATCAACAGAATACCTAAACATTTACAATAATAATTATACTTGGACATCTTTGATATTTTGCCTACTTTTAGTCATGCAAGATACATAACTTTTCATGTATGTATCTTTCAACTTTTTGTTATGAAGGTGTATTTGTCAAGGCAGGAGGAGAGGACATTTTATTTAAGTGTGTTGGTTAGCTTGTTCTGTAACTTTAATTATTTAGACATATGGTAAGTGAGCCTCAGTTTCTTTTCTTGCCCACACCCTGCAAGTATTCGGGAGGGACTGATCCACTTTGTGCCCCAGACTATGCTCATCTATTAATTTGTTCTTCCTTTGTTCATTCAACACATTTTTTATGAGCCAGATATTGTTCTAATTTCATTTATTCAACAAACATTTCTTGAGTGCCATTAAAGTGGAGAGGATTAGACTAGGTGCTAAGGATATTCTGATTAATATGACCAAGTGTAATTGGAAGTTCAGTTCAGTGGTTCCCCACTAGTAGAAAAATGGGGAAACAATTTCAACAATGTGGTAAGCATTCAATGAAAGTGCATACAAGATGCACTGAACATACAGAAGGGAGGATACCTCAGTCTGGGGCAGTGGAGGCATCTTCACAGAGGAAGTAACATTTTGGGTGAGACTTAATGGGTGAGTTCAGCTGAGTTCTCTCACTTGGTTCCAAGTAAGTATATGTATATCATGTAAATATAATATATATTTGTTTGTTTATAGTATACTATTTATAATATTTATACTATAATCTGCAATATAAAATATAGTTTATATATTCAGAATGATTATATATAATAAATAACTATATTTAAATATTTTAAATATGCAAATTTTAATATTAAAATATGCATTATACAAGCACATATTGTATATAAATTTTCGATCATAGGAAAAACATAAGTAAAAAATAAAGCCTCAGATGGGGAAGACTTTACTGTCAGATTTTTAGCACACCATTAAAATATTGATGAGACCTGTGGGGAAGCGTAGAGGTGAAGGAAGGACAGGGCAGAAGAGATCAATAGCTTGAAGAAAGGGACAATCCCTTGTGAGATTTCAGCTCTGTTGATTGACTGTGATAGCAGATCAAGTCTCTTGGGTGAGAAGAAAAGATTTTTAAATTCCAGCTGCTTCAAGCCCCTTCAGAAGTGGAAATGTTAGTTTCTGGAATGCTCATGGCAAGAAGGGAGCCAGGATTCCGACCAAGCTGGCAAAATGTAGGTGAGGACCGGACAACAAGCTGGTGAATTTGTTTTGATTATCCTAGCCACAGGTATGATTCACCTCCAACCAAACCTCACAGTAGGTTGGCGTGGCCAACCTCAGCCCACGTTCTCACGTCAGCCCTCTGCTTTGTGAGGCGAGGCTTTCCAGGGCTCCATCCGACCACCCGGACTGCTCTGAGATGCTACCAGCACGTACATGGAAGAGCATTTGCCTGGGGGTGTTTTTCTGACCTCACTACCTCAATCCAGAAAATGCTCTGAAGCCATCACTGCCCACATGCTCAGTTCTCTCACACCCCCACTGTGCCATGACCTCACCTCTCCGAGATGGCAGCCAAGATTACCAGGGAGACTCTGGTAATGCTCGCATGACAAAAGGGGAAGCAGAGACAGTTCTGACAAGTTCTCCTAACAAGAGGTGGGTTCTGACACCCACCCTGGCAAGAATTAGACTCTCCCACCCAAATACTCAGAATAAAACAAATTTTGTTATTTTGTGTGTCTGCAGTGCCCATGGGAATAAAACAAATTGTGAAAGTCAACAGATTGGACCCCCTTAATCCACTAGTCCAGTAGATTTATTCAGCTTTGAGGAAAATAATAGGAAGTAACTTCAAATGGATCTAATGGGAGCTCCAAATTGAGTCAGTGATGAGAACCCCAATAGAAAATCTAGGCCAATAACTGGGTTTTTCTCAACTGCATGTGAGGAGTCTTCCATATTCCGGTTTTAACCATTTTCTTCTGTTTGCATGTGAAAAGATGAGTGACCTCGAACAATTTCAAAGCAAATTAATGGGCAATGTGGATAGGGGTGAAGGCCATAGTCTGAGAATTGCGAGGCTGGGGTTTCAGTTCATACCTGTCATCAACTCATTTTGTGACCTATGTCAAGTCATGCACATCCTTGAGCTTCAGTTTCCTTTCCTATGAGATGAGAGGATTGAGCCAGCAGTTCCTACATTACGTTGACCCTCTTATGGCTGGTCTCTCCCACCAGACGGGAAGCATCGCCAGAGCTGAGATGTAGCTGTTTCACTTTTCATCCACAGTGACCAAATAAGCCTTAATTCATGTGAATGAGAAGGAATTCCCCTGCCAGCTCTAAATTCCAGAAATTTCCTCAGTATGGCCATCCCTCATCTTCAGTGCATGTGATAAACACAATACTCTGCTGCATCATCCAGATCCCCACTCTGGGACTGAGGCCCTCATGCCCAGAGACGCTGGGAGTGTCGAGTGCCCCTCACCCAAAAAGTGGGCCACCTGGCTCAAGTTTACGTCCCTTCCTGGGGTCAGCTTGCATTCAGCATCCAGATCCCCACTCTGGGACTGAGGCCCTCATGCCCAGAGACGCTGGGAGTGTTGAGTGCCCCTTACCCAAAAAGTGGGCCACCTGGCTCAAGTTTACGTCCCTTCCTGGGGTCAGCTTGCATTCAGTGACTGGTCAGTGCAGGGGTATAAATGCTTGGTTCTTCTTGCCCCAAGACAGGGTCATCCCAATTCCAGGATCTGCTGAAGACTTCGTTGAGTCTGCAACTCAGGCTTCATTCTCTCTTCCCAGTCCTGCTTCCTTCTCTTCACTTCTGAAGCTGTTAATCCCAAGAGCCCCCTCCCCCACCCGCACCCCCAATGAGTTTCTATCTCAGAGTCTGCCTCCCCAGGAACCCAACCTGTGACAGTTGGTACCAGGAATAAAGTGAGGAATGTTCTCAGGAGACAGACTGGGAACGCCATCCCTGGTGGTAGGTGTAACAGCAACGTCAGCCCCTGGCACCTGTGTACCAACACAATTGTTAAAACCATCACCACTGGTGACTTAAGATGGTACACTGATATATCAGGTTGAGAAGTATGTGGGCATAGTAGTACAAACTCAATAGAATTGGATAGCTGTTGTTGGAGAAAATGATGCTTTCGAAAAGAAAAAAGATGACAAAAGGCTGAAGGTGTTTTATCAGCAATTAAAGGCTAAGTGTCAAAGCTAGAGGGCCTCTTGACAGCATATAAGAAACTCTTGCAGCCAGAAGAGAAGATAGAGCTGAGTATAAGAACCAGGACTTAATTATAAGAATAGCCAAGCTCTCAAGAAGGTTTAACTCCTGAACAGGGCAGGACTGCTATGGCAAACTCAGGCTCTAATGAGAATGAATAGAACCCTGAGAGGGGTGGGAATATCTAGCCAAATGCCCCTAGATAACTTGGAAGCCTTTAGGCCTCAGAAGAGGCCCAGTCCTCCAGGTTAAAGGTGACCTATCCCTCACCCATCCATAGGGTGACTCAGAGACCACCACGTTGCATTTACCCTCTAGGGATCTTCTTCCACCTTCCTCCTGGCACTAGACCAGGAGCTACCAGGGTTAAGTCACAATACAACCCAGACAGAGAAGTGCTGGGTTTGCTAAGAAAGGAGTGGAATTATCCACCAAATGAGCTGGCTGCAGGATGCAGCCAACGTGAACCAGCAGAAGCAAGAGAGTGAGAGACTGGATCCTGAGGTGCTGGGTCAAGGCGGTCAGAATGTCAATTTGGATGAGGCAGCGCTTATCAATATGGGAGCACTCTATCATGATACTGGATTTAATATTCTGGCAAGGACTGCAAAAGATGGTGTTAACATGCTGGTAGAATGGCCCTTGGAAGCTTGGAGAAAGTGATACCCAACACCAAGTCACATAGATGCCAGGTCACCATGACAGATTTGGAAGAAATCAAACCCCCTGTAGAGAGGAAACTCTATTCAGCAAAGTAATAAGAAATGCTCTGGCGTTAGGGTTGCTGGCATTTCTGAGAAGCTCAGGGGTAGACCTCAACTGAAGACCACAGCTGAGAGTAGGAGATGCAGTAGCTGAACTGGGCTCCCTGGGAGTGAGAGACTCCTAAAATAAAACGGGCCAGGTAGTGCTTAACCAGCAGAATCAAGGTAGGTGCAATGGCTGCAATGAATGGCGAGGTAGTCGTGTATCTTAGGGGGCCTGGGGGGAGTCTAGGATGACCAACCATCCTGGTTTTCCCAGGGCTGGGGGATTTCAAGGGATGCAGGACATTCAGTGTTAAAACAAGTATAGTTCCTGGTAAATCTGGATGGTTGATCTCTCCAGGGGTGACCCATATAGAGCTGTGAAGATGGTTAATAAAATAAGGCATACCTAGGGGCAAGAGAGATGGACAGACAAGGAGGATATTGCTCAATCTACAAGCAAAAGAAATGAAGGATCAGGAGGCCATGAGCAGCTGCTCCAAGTAAAAAGTCAAGCTTCTTCACTCATTTGCAGATTCAGAACACACTGACTTAGGAAGAGGATGACTGCCCAGGAGGAAGATCCTGCAACTCCACGGTGGACGTGCCTGGCAATAGCTTCCCCAGTCCTTTCCCAAAGAGACCTATGGCATTTACTCAGGTAACTCTACCTGGGGAAAAGGGGGATTTGCAAATATTTCAAGGACTGTTGGACACAAGGTACAAATTATCATTGATATTTGATTTCTGAAGTGTCACCCTGGTCGCCTGGTAGACTGCGGGGCTTATGCAAGCCAGGTAATAAATTGAGTCTGGCTCACTATTGTTCCACTGGGTCCACAGACGAACCTAGTGGTCACTTCTCCAGCCCCCAAATGTGTAATTTGAACGGATATACTTGGTAGTTCAGTGAGCACCCACTTCGGTTCTTTTGGATTTGGGGGTAAAAGCTAGTGTAGTGATCAAATGAAAGCTTTTGAAATTGTCTCCTCCCCACAGCAAACATGTTTAATAATAAATAACATTGCATCTCTGGGGTACAGTAGAGACTAGTGCCACCCTTTAAAGATGCAATGGCTGAGAGGGAGATTCCAACCATGTTTCCATTTAATTCTCTTATCTGGCTCCTCCAAAGGCTAGATGTATCATGGAGAATGACAGTGGTTAGACTTCTGCAAAGAAGTGGCCTCAATTGTAGCTGCCGGGTCAGGAGTAGGATCTTAATTAGAACAGACTAACTTGGTCTCAGGCACACAGTATGCTGCCACTGAACTGGTGAATACATCTTTTTGAGAACCATAAAAAACGAAAATAAGAAGCAGTTTGTATTCATTTGAAATGGACACTAGTACATATTTATAGTCTTGCCCCACAGGGAGGAATGAAACTATATGCCAGATGAGCATCAGGACCTAGCTAACATATGCCAAAGTGACCTGGGCTGTCTAGACGTTTCAAAGTACATCACATCAGTTCACTGTATTGATGACATCATGAGAATCAGGCCAGATGAATAAGTGGAAAGGATGTGGGAGATCTTGGTAAGGCACACGTGCTCAAGAGGGCAGGAAATAAGTGCCATGAAACAGCAGTGAAGTTGTCCCAGTTTAGAAGGTATGTGAACAAACACAACAGCCACATCCTGAAAAGGGCAGGGTGTCCAGGGGCTCAGACCACTAGGGTCTGGTCACACCGGCAGGTAAGCCACCTGGATCAGCAGAGATGTCAGCTGAGGGTGAGAAAAATCCAGAATGAATAGTAGAGGAAGGAGACCATGAGGATTAGTTGCTGCCTTGGGACTAGCAGGGGCTGTAGTTCATCCCATTAACTTTTTCTTTATACAAAGCAGAAGAATCTAAAGGGCACAGAGCGGATTGTGGTGGAGCCTGAGGTACACCATCCACATCCTTTCCTGCAGGACTGAAGCATCATCCCACCAGTGGTTGCAAGTGTTGATAACCAACAGCTCAACTAGGCTTCCCACTGACAAAGTTCCTTGCTCCACCAAGTTTTAGGCAGTCTCCTGAACCTTCCTAGGCCCATCTATGCACTTCCTTGTAAAATTCAGTTTTAACAAGAATCCTGCTAAGTCAGTTAAGCAGGAACCCCCCACCCCACCCTAGATATCTGATCAGCCTCGATCTGACCAGGTTTCTCATCCTCCACCATCCCCCAGGTGGTGTCTGATCACCCTGGCCTGTCTCCAGCAAGAATCCTGTTAAGTCAGTTTGACCAGTGTCCCCCTTATCCCTGATGTTTCCTCTTAGTAATTTTCTGTTCAACGAACCACCACCCTGCTCCCTGATTGTAAATTCCCTCTTGCCCATGCGATATTTGGAATTGAGCTCTATCCTGAGTTCTTTTTTCCTCTCTTGCAACAGTGTTAAATAAAATCTGTTTTTCTTGCTTTAACTATCGGCCAGCTCTGGTTTTTCTTTGACACCACTCCTCACCCACACTCCCATGACTGTGAAAGGATTCCTCACCCAGGGTCGCAGCTTCTTCCCTGGGCAGCCTACATCCAGGTTGGAGAGCAACTCTTTTGCCCCAGTGGAGAGCAACTCTCCAGTGCCCTCCCAGCTTGAGTCTGCCTGGATGGGCTGAGGCCTTTGTTGTGACTTGCATAGCCCAGCTTCTCCTTTGGCCCATTTCTGCTTCCTACTCTCTTACAGGTATTGATCCCCAAAACACCCCTCATGCAAATCTCCATCTCAGAATCTGCTTCCCATGGAACTCAACCTCCAACACACAACCTGGCACATCTAATCGTTTTAAGAAAAATATTTTTAAAATATCTGAAATTTCAACCTTTTCAAAACCCTATACATTATATATGAAAGAGAAGCCTTTAATGCTGTCATGTGGTAACACAGCATAACATTATTAGCATATAAAGGACAGAAAAGGAGGAAAAAGCTATAGGGAATTATGTCATGCCTAGGTATCTCCAGACATGGAAGAAATTTCTTTTTTTTTTTCCTTTT
>NW_007726299.1:818252-839383 GCF_000696425.1 Galeopterus variegatus | reverse complement strand
GGTGTTGCGCCCGCACCTCGCTCAGCCAGTGAGCGGGAACCGGTCTGTATGGGGGAGCCGAACCCTCGGCGGGAGCGCCACCGCGCTCCCAAGTGGCGCACTGCAGCAGTGCGCCACCGGGCCGGCCCAGAAATTTCTATCATCTAAGACAATAGGGAAGGTAACTCATGACTGATATGATCTTGGAGTCACGAATGTGCTTCAGGGGAAAATTATTATGACACAGGTTTTATGTGGGTAACAGCCAATTATTAAGTGGTAGGCCCTGGATAAGGTTCTTTCCCATATTATCTCACTTAATCTTTTCAATAATCCTTAAAGAAGGGTATGATGATCACTCATTGTCACTTTGCAGAGAGGAAATTGAAGCTTAACAAGGTTAAGCCATTTGTCTGAAATTGTAACTGTTGACTTTTCGGTTAAAATTCATTCCCTGTTTAAATTGCTTATTCTTTAGGTAAATTTCCCCAACTAACCTCTCATTATGTTTCTTCCTATCTGCTTTTAAGATAATGCCTCTGTTGCAGAAGTCATGAGTTATATACCTAAGGTGTTTTTGCAGGGCTGTTGGAGTTAGCTTGGCCCAACACAAACCAAACTGAATTGGTTGAGTCTGAAGACCTCTCTACTGAGTCTGCATGAATGTCTGATGGGTAACCTTTTGAAATCAGAGGGCTGAAAACTCCACCTCCAGATCCTGCTAACGCCACCATTTTCTGAACATGCAGAGGCATGCAGATGGCTTGCACTTGCACAGATTGCTGAAAAACTCCCTCAAACCTTTAAACCAATTATGACTTCCCATACCTTGCACCACCCCTAACCACTTCCCCATAGATATACATTGTTTTTCCTGCTGTAGATAAGACAGATTTGAGATATAGTCCTCCCGTCTTCTCATTTGGCTGCCTTGTGAATAAACTTTTTTCTCTGCTGCAAAGAGCAGTGCTTCAGTGTTTGGCTTTCTGTTGCAAGCAGACAAACGAACTCCATTCAATTTGGTAACAAGATCATACAATCAACAACTGTCCGAACTGCGTTTAAACCCACCATCTGATTTCTGAGCTTAAGGGCTCCAACACCAGGCTCTTCTGCTTCCCTACAGAAAAATAAAATGATATCTGGACGCTAAGCATTACACTAATTCCTTTACAAGTAAAAATCTTCCACTTGAATTCTTCATACCCTGAGAACACATATGTTATTTTATTGGAAGCTATTAACAGGAAAAGAGAATTCACTTGGAAAATTTGCTTAGTGTTCATGTTTGCTGGAGCATATCAATTCTGTAGAATAAAGCATATTTCTATAAATCTGACTCAACAGCTTGAACTCTCCGGCTTGATAAAGAGGTGACAAATGTCTTGGGCTTTGACAATTACTCCACTCAATAACTCACTGCATGATAAAAATATGGTGCTCAGGGGCTATTAGCTTACAACTGACATTTTACAGAAACATGTTTTGTGTTTTTAGAAAAGTTTATAGCAGTTTACACTCTTACCGGAAGTATGTGTTTATAGCAATTGCAATTAGTAAAGGAAAAAACATACAGATACAGAGAATAGCAATGTTTAGGACCTCATGAAATTTGTCATTGCCTAATTTCTTTCCAAGCAAAAGTTTTCTACCAAATTATTTACTCTCTAAAATCACATACTTTATTTTTTATAATGGAAGGTGCTAAAAAAAGGATTTGCTTTATGAAACTGTATTTGGTAAAAACACATGGAATGTATAAATTTTGCTGTTAAATATTTCCATCAATATGGCCTTATAAGTTTATATGTAACTTATTGTGGGGAAAATAGGATACTTTAGTCAGGCTCCCTCAGCTCAGGTCTCTCTGGGGGGTCGAGCAGCACATTTCTTGTAAACAAGTTGTGTGGGTGGAGTTAGTGTGCATGTGCACCCATGTATCTTTCTAGTTAATTGCTTTTGTGTGTTCTGCAGTTTGTGAAGCAGGCTGGCAGCAGAGGGCTGGGTCTAGCAATAGAGTATATTTCCTCTGCTGGCAGCTGCTCAGTTTCAGTTTTTCTTTGGACTTTGCCTGTAGCAGTTGAGTTTTTGAGTTTTTCTTCGTACTGCCTAGCTCATAGTGCAGTGTGTGCTGAATAAAGACTATTGCTTCTTCAACCAAGGCTCGAAGGATCATTTTGTCCAGTTACCTAGCTCATAGACCTGCCTGTGACGGGTTTGTGAATGGGCTTGAAGAGTCTGTGAGCTCCAGAGCCTAGCCCTAGCTCTACACTTATATATAAAATATAAACATTACATAATATATACATATAGTTTATTTAATATTTATTGAGTGTTGACTCATGCAAGGCATTGTTCTAAGTGTATTAGATGGTTTAATCCTCACAACAAACTTGCCAGATGAGAATTCATTATATTTTACAAATAAGGAGAATATAGTGCTTTGTACAGATGAGGAAACTGAGGCACAGTAAATTTGATGAACTTTATCAAGAGCATACAGAGAATGACTAGCAGAGCTGTGTTTCAAACCCAGGCATTCTGGCTCTAGGGGTCTATATTGTTTTGGTGTGGGACTAAATCAACCAAAGAAGGACAAGGGCACCAATCTCCTTGTTCTTCTCCTCATGTCTTTAATCTTTTCTCCCAACCCAAAGGGGTTTATTAGTGTGTGTGTGTGTGTGTGTGTGTGTGTGTTACAGCATGAACCCCTAGGGATTTTGAACTTGTCCATTCATAGCCCCAGGGAATTATTTTATCCATAGTAGTGGGATAAACCCACAAGCAGGTGTTCAACTAAATCTAAGTATCTGGGGGTATTTGAGACATTTCCAGTGGATCATGTGCTTACAAGTGTCATGAAGATGACCCAAATGAATAAAGCAGTTGGGTGGGGACCACAGCAAACTGGGGCACTCACACCCGCCTAATGGCAGCAGCAGCTCCTTAACTCCAGCCGAGGGTGGCCAGTAGGAAAATGGGTCTGGTGTAGACAGACCTTCCCATTTGTTTAAAGAGAACCCATAAATATAGATGAAATCTCCTGATTTTTAAATATCAGTGACTTTAAAAAAAAATAGCAATATTCTGCAAACCAAACAATACATCTGCAGGCTAGCTATGGTCCATGGGCTACCATTTTGCAACGTCTGGCCAGAATGAAAATTGAGTGGTCTCCCAAGTGTTATGAGTTGAGGGGCATTGGGAAAGGGACCTCATCACCCTAAATATCTCCCCCAGTGTGGCCTAAATTTCCACTATTTAAAATTCTTCCTCAAAGTTAAAATAGAGTTCTCTACGTTCATTAAAAAAAATACGGCAGGGAGCAATAACCTACTAAAACCCATAACCACACTATGGAGAAGTGATCAGGCACTCCAAACCCTCCTGCTAGAAGGAGACACAGACAAAACCGTCAAAGGGCTGAATGGAACCAGATTCTGCTTTTGGCTCTGTTGGCTTAGAGTTCAATTAACAAACACCTTTCCTGGGCCTGTCTAGTCCTCAGGCCTCCTTCCTTCACCCCACCAGACACCATTCCTCTGCTGTGAGATATGATTTTATGAATTAGCATTTTTCTAGTTGCAAGTGACAAAAACAACTCTGAGTGGTCTAAGCAAAACAGAGCGAGAGAAAATGTATTGGTTCCAGAAACTAGAAACTGATTTCTGGGAAATCTAGGTCAGATGTGGCTGGATTCAGGACTCAGACAATGTCTCCCTGTATCTCTCAGCTCCACGTTCCTCTGCATTGGCCTCATTATTTGGCAAGGTCTCCCAGTGAGGTGGTCAGGGTGGCCAACAGCAGCTCCAGTTTTACTGTGCACCCACTTAGCAAACCTGCAGGGAAAAGGGCACCCCTTTCCCAGTGGTCCCAGGAAGAGCATCAGAGCTGATGCCCTGCACTGCCTTGGGTCATGTGTCCATCCCTAAACTAATCACTGTGGTGGGGGCAGGGGATGGAACACTCTGATTGGCTAAATTTGGTTACATGTCACCCTCTCTTCCCCGGAAACCAGAATGTAGGATCAACCCTTTCTAAAAATTCATGGATGTAGGATCTGACAGGTGGAAGGGCTTCAAAATAAAAATATGGAGGGGCTGTTACCACAGGAAGTGGATATTGGGCAGGTGAACAACTACCCCAGATTTCAGCCCAGGGAGACCTGGACAGTTACGCAATTTCTTTGCATTTTGACTAATAAGGAATTGCTAATCCAGTGGCAAATAAAGCAGTTTCAAAGCGTTTCTTCTCCACGAAGCCAATCTCATTAGGCTCAATTCCTGCTCTGAGTTCTGGCCTCTGCCAGCAGGCTCCTGCGGGGCCATCAGACTCGGCTGTGATGCTGAATCCAATCTTACAAGGATGATGAAGTGTCTTCCACTGACTGCTGCTTCATTTTCTTCCCCAAAGGGCTTCCCCCCGGGGTTTTTGCTGCTATTGTTTCAGTGCAGCCAGCACTTTTGTAAGCATGCAAGGAAAACAGGCTGAAACACAGCTTCAATCTAATTTTCTCTCATGGTGTGACAACTTACGTTCTCAAAAAACTTCTGTGGCGGAGCTTGGCTACAGGCTAAGGTCTAGACTTCTTACTGTGGTGATTATAAAACCTTTGGTGATTTACGTCCAACCTCCCTACCTTTGTCTTTCAGAAGAACTCTTTCTGGATTACACCAGAGTTTGCTAGCCCTCGACTGGTTTCCATTCCCCCACAACCCTGCACTTTTCTTCTTGACCTTTGCACATTCTGTTCCATTCCTGGCATGGCTTTCCTCCCTAACCGCTGCTGTTGAAATCCCACCTTCCTATGGAGGACCTTTGTCTTTTTTTGCTGCCTGACAAGCTTCCTTCCGATCCCCGCTGGGGGAATTCTCCATTGTCTATGGTCTTAATAGAAAGGCATGGTGCTAGGGTCTGAATGTTTGTGTCCCTCCCCTCATTCCTATGTTGAAATCTTAATCCCCAATGTGAAGGAATTAGGAGGTGGGGCCTTTGGAAGGTGATTAGGTCATGAGGACAGAGCTCTCATAAACAGGAGTAGTGCCCTTACGAAAAGATGCCCCCAGAGAAGCCCATCACCTCTTCCACCATGTGAGGACACAATGAAGAGGCACCATCTATGAACCAGGAGGCAGGTCATCACCAGGCACCTAATCTACTGGCACCTCAATCTTGGACTTCCCAGCCTGTAGAACTGTGAGCAATAAACTTATGTTGTTCATAATCTTCACAGTTTATAGTATGTTCTTATAGCAGCCCAAATAAAAAGAGGTCAACTTTGAGTTCATGAAAGAAGCCAAAAGCACTAGATACTTCCACTCCCCACCCTGGCTTAGCCGGCATCTGGCCATGTGACTTTGCTCAGCCTGTCATACACTCTGACCTGGGACTTTGATTTTATAGAGTGATATGAGGACATTTCAACAGCAATGAGGATAAATCAGCCATTCTTCCAGCTAGTCTCTGCTGGGTTCACATTCTTCTTCCTTGGCTCCTTGCATTCTGCCCGTTTTCCAAATCTGGTCATTTCCACCTTCTGATGATTCTGTGAGCCCCTGATCTCCTTTCCATACATTCCTCTTTTTCGTTTCAGTTAGCCAAAGAAAGTTTTTGTTGCTTGCCACCAGAGCTCTGACTGATACACACCCTGTAAGGCCCAGCTTAGATATTACTGCTCACACACAGCTCTCCACCGATCCATCCCCTCTCCTACCTTCCCTTAAGTTCTCTAATAGAAAAGCAAATCACTGGAGTCAACTCTGATTTTGAGTTATTCACTTATGTATCTGTCCCCCACACCAGACTGCAAGCTCCTTGAGGACAGGGGACTGACTGTGTCCTGGCAGCTTTGTTATTCCAAATCTAGCTCAGTGCCGGCATGCAGTAGGTACTTAATGGTGTGTTGAATGAGTAAATATGTGTTTAGTTGAATTTAGACAATTGTTTCTTTCAGGACATTGCACTGCTGCAGATATTTTTCCCCCATTTCTATTTATTTAAGAAGGACGTGAAGACCCCAAGGGGAAGAAAATTTATTATTACTTTATCTCTCATTTTGATCAATCACGTCAACCTTCTCTTCTTCCGCCCTCTTCCCAGAGTGTTAAGAAGCATACATCAAAGATTTCAGTCTCCCTTCCTTTCTCCTTGTTCTGCCAGCAGGACCATGGAGAAAACTGCAATCACATTTATGCAACTTTTACTATCAGCCAAGCCCTGGGGCCAGCTGCTTTAAATGTAATATCTCACTCATTTAATCCTCCCCATAACCCAATGAGATTACCAGGTATGATCAATCCCATTTTATGGCTCAGAAAACCAAGATTCAAAAGCTCAAGTGACTTTCTCGAAGTCACAGAACTTATGAAAAATGGAGCTGCTATAATCCACAGGCTTTTCATCATTCTTTATCCACCTAGGTGCGTCTTTCAAGCCATGAAATATCTAAGGTCACAAGAAATGCAGGAGACTGCATAATCCTCAAAAGAAGATAATTAGCTCTTGGACAGATGAGAATTATCTGCATTTTTTTTTTTTTTTTTTTTTTTGGTGCTTAAATTCAATCTTCTTCAGCAGCATCTCACCAAGACTGTCATCATTATGGGACCTTCTAATTCATTGTATTTAAACTCATGGTAGCCAACATATGCATTCCACATCTCCAGTGTTTAAAACACCAGACAAAGATCCGGAAGTGAGGATGCTGTGGATACAGAGACGAACACACCAAATCGCAGTCTCTGCCGAGCTCCCAGCTGGTGGGGACCAAGGCTGATAAAAATCCCACCCAGAGACAAAGGAATCTTAGAGGAACCAGTGAAGTGCCTTGGGAGCACAGAGCAAAAAGAGAGCAATTCCCAAAATACACATCAGGGACAACCTCACAGGGCAGGACATGAAAAAGATGAGTAGGAGAGAAGAAAGCAGGGCGATAGTTAAGTGTGTGGACTTTGAAGCCAGCTGCCTGGATTCAGACTCTGCCTCCAGCACCCGCTAGCTCTGGGCTCTTGAGCAAGTTTCTGTGCCTCTGCCTCTCTGTCTTTAAAATGGAACACTAATATTGGTACCTATCTCATTCTGGTGTTGAGAGATGAAATGAGTTAATATTTGTAAGGTCTTAGAACAGCAATCTAACACCAAGTGAGCACTGTGTAAGTGATTGGTAAACTATCGATCACAACAGGTAGAGAAAGGTGCAGGTAGGTGTTCCAGCCATGAGTCCATGTCTCAAAGTTAGGAGGTGTGCAGGGTGCAGGGGGCTGGAGTATCTCGTGTACACAGAAGGGGGGTGAGAGGCAGCAGTGTGCTGAGGTGGGACTGAGCAGGACACCTAGAGTGGAGGAGATGAGCCAAACAACCCACCCACAAGGTGCAAACTGCCCTAGGTACGCAATGTCGTGACTTTCCCAAACAGTGACCCCAATTCGGAGCCAGAGACAGGAGCGGGCATGCCATGGACCTGGCTCCCTGAGTAAGGCCATAGATAGAAATAGACTGTAGGAAAGAACTCTGAGTGCTCTAGAAAGAAAGACCTGTAGAAAATAGTCTTAAGATGAATTTTTAAAATATGCTCACAGAAGGGGAGGGAGGAAGGCCTGTTCTGTTCCAGGCTGGCTGCACACGCCTGCAGCAGCCCTCATAGGACAAGATTGGCATCAGGACAGGGCACCCAGTCAAGAACCATAAATCACACCTCAGTTCTTGCTGTGTACCCCTCCATGAGTCACTTAAGATTTCTGGATCCCCAGCTTCTCCACCCTCACAGTGTGGGCAGAAGCACATTTCTCTGCTAGGAAATTGATGACACAGCAGCAATAAAAAGGGTGCTGTGTACACACTGGCTAATACCACATGTAAATATCCCCCTAGCCTGTCCCACCACCACACAATTCCCACAGCGTGATTAATCCATTTGACAGCTCTTTACACATATCTCTCTGCCCCTCTCCCAGGAGGCACAGTTGATTCCTCCTGAACTTTGCAACTGCCCTAAGAACATTTAAACTTGTAAATTGCAAATCTGTGATTCTGACTGGTGCAAGGTTGTAAGTCCTGGCATACCCAGGAGCCACAAACCCACAGAACAGGTGAAGAACAGGTTCACCCAGTCCCAGACGCCCTGCAGGATCGTGAGAGGGGCCCCTGGGACAGGTAGAATTTCATGCTCTGATCAAGGGTGTGGCAAGGAACAGCTGCATTTTCTCATTTGGGAAACGTCATTTTGAAAAATTGCACCAATAATCTATGTACTTTGTAAACATTAGAAAATGCAGCCAAAAAAGAGGAGAAAATACAAATTATATATAGTCTCACCACCCATAGAAATCCATAGTTAAGCTATTTAACATCTGTACCTGTTAACATATTTGTTTTTTGGTACCCTATTGTCATATAGCATTCCAGAGTATCTATATATTTTTTACAAAAGTGGAATCTTATTGATTCTTATTCTCTCTCTCTCTCTCTCTTTCTCTCTCTCTTTTTTCTTTTGGTAGCTTGAAATCAGCCATGGCGAGAGTATTTACACTACGGAAACTGGCAAATGCTATAAATGAAGAATTTTTAAAATTTATGTTTAATTCTTATATCTTATCATTCTCTAAGTTGTTTTTCCTCAATTAAAAATATCTAATAAGCATCTCTCTGTGTCTCAGTGTGATTTATATCACCATCCTTATTGGTAGACTAGTATTTCATTGTGTAACAGTGGACTGGTCAGAACTCTGAGAGAGACAGAAGCCCAGCTCAAACTGGCATAAGTACCATTGAGAAAAAGTATTGGCCCATGTAGCTGAAAGGTCTCAAGATAGACTTTAAGCACGGCTGGACTGAAGGACTCAGACAACCCCCTCAGAACCCAGCCTTCCTCTGTCTCTCCCCCCATGTTTCTCGGTGTTGGCTGCTCTCAGGTGGGTTCTCTGTCCAGCAGGTTTAGGTCCTATCAGCCTTACATGCAGTAGAGGACCTCTCTGTCCCCCCTTTATGCTTCAAACATAAAGGCCCTGAGTAGACTCTCATTGGCCTGGCTTAGTTTAAATCAGTCACTAATGTCAGAGTTTGGAATGCTCAAAGTGATCAGGCCTGGGTTCATATGCCATCTCATAAAGATTCTTGGATACATATAATTTGACTTTTACGTTTAAGCATTTAATTCTAAGACTCATTTTTAAAATGCAAGATAAATTATTGTGAATACATTAACTTGGCTGCGATTAGCCCTTTCCAGCTCCAGGAAAGGAGGTGTTTCTCGAGTAAAGTTGGGGTGCTATTACTGTAAGAAAAAGGACAGTTGTGAGGGTGACCAAAATATATTTTTATTCCACATAATAATGGCTGTGGGTTATCTGTTTCTCCCCAAATTCACATGTTAGAAACTTGACCCCCATTGTAACAGTGTTAAGATGGTGAGAAATCTGATTATGGTTTTGTAAAGACTATGCCCTTGTGAATGAAGTGATCCATTCATGGAGTAATGGGCATGGTCTTATAAGGAGGCAATGAGAAGGTTGGCTCTCTCTTGAGAGCCATTTTCTTGCCGTGTGACACCCTGCATTGCTGTAGAGAGTCCCCACTAAGAAAAAGGCCCTCACTGGATGTATGTCCTGGACCTTGGACTTCTCAGCCTCCAAACTGTAAGAAATACATTTTATTTCTTTATAAATTACCCAGTTTCAGGTATTCTGTTATAAGCAAAAGAAATGGACTAGTGCAATAACCATTCTACTGTATTGTGAGTTCTAAATTGGTCTGGCACCAATGCTAGTTACTTTACAGTAGCTCATAAAATAGTCCTCAAATAATTCTATGAGATTGAAGTTTATCAAGGTTAAATAGTTTGCCCAAGGTCACAGGGCTAGTAGGTGGCAGAAGTAGGGTGCAAGCCCAGGTTGTCTGACTGCAGGGTCTGTAGTTGGAAGTGTCTGGTGTACTTCCCTGGGCAGACCGTGGTTTATTTGACCAGTTCCCATCGTTGGAAGCTGGTGAGATCAACGGGCTGAGGAGCTGATGGAGCTGAAGAATTGCTGGCACTGGATACCAGAGGGAGTGAGCTGGAAAGATAAGAGGTAGTGATCAGGGAGAGGGATGGATAAAACTAAGATTATACAAGGGGGTTCAGATACTGAGATTGGTGAGGTCTAGGGTGTGACCGCGGTGGTGGGTAGCTGAGATGGAAAATACTTGGAGGAAAGGAGATCAAGGAGCTGAGAAACCAGGGCATTGGAAGGTTTACCTACGTGGACATAGAAGTCACCAATAATTAGTTCAGGAGTAGAAATGACAAGAATGACGGTGGTGGGTAGCTGAGATGGAAAATACTTGGAGGAAAGGAGATCAAGGAGCTGAGAAACCAGGGCATTGGAAGTTTTACCTACGTGGACATAGAAGTCACCAATAATTAGTTCAGGAGTAGAAATGACAAGAATGACAGTGGAGCGTGGAACTGGAATCGTCAGGAAATGATGGAAAGTCACACGGGGGTCTGATGAAGACTGCAACCAGGAGAGGCGGTGGGTGGTATCATCTCTCATGTGACCTTCAAAGTCCTCAGAAGAGTGTCATGTCTTGGTTAGAGCAAGAGGATGACAGGAACAGAGAGAGATATATGTGACAATATAACAGGTTTAGCTGATAATGATCAATGGATTCTAGAAGACACACTGGAAAGTGGGAAGACGGGAGATGGGGAAAAAATCAAGGAATGCACGAAGTCTGGGTGATGACATAGGAGTTTGGACCTTCTTATAGGGACTATCAGAGATAGAGATAAAAGCACGATAAGTGAGTTGTGACACCCCCAAGACAGATAGTGCGGTTAGGCTGTGGATGCTGCTGGGGGAGAGGAGAAAGAAGGTTCTGGGTCTCCTCTTGACATTTTCCAATGAAAGTGTCTGGTTATTCTTATTTTTTTATTTTTTTATTTTTTAAAGAAGATGACCGGTAAGGGGATCTTAACCCTTGACTTGGTGTTGACAGCACCACACTCAGCCAGTGAGCGAACCGGCCATCCCTATGTGGGATCTGAACCCGGGGCCTTGGTGTTATCAGCACCGCACTCTCCCGAGTGAGCCATGGGCCGGCCCCTGGTTATTCTTATTTTTGAACTACTAAATCAACTCCCCATTCCTGTTATCTCTCCCAAAATAATCTCTCTAGGCTCTAGGATTTCACATCCTCACTTTGGCAAGACTGCATTAGAGAATCTTGACCAAAAGCCCAACCCTAGAATCAGACTGTGGCCAAAATAAATAATAGGATGCTGTCAAGGAGCTTACTGCATAATTGACTATAAGAGATGTATACACATGAACGGTTAGAAAATAAGACAGTTAAAATAACATGCCAAATGTACTTGCTTGTTTATTCAGTCAGAAGATACTTATTGAATGTCTACTCTATGCCAGGTAGAATTGCTATTGAAAGTTTCATTCTCTTCTTTGAAATATCCCAATAAATTAAAAAATACTAAAAATAAATAAATAAATAAATAAAATGAGAGACTGTATAGATATAAATGATAGAAAGAGTCAGGCTTTTTATCTTTAAGAACTTTTTAAAAATTGACTTATAATTCACATACCATAAAATTTACCCTTTTAAAGTGTACAGTTCAGTGAGCGTTAGTACATTTGCAAAGTGGTGCAAGTACGATCATTATCTAATTCCAGAGCATTTTCATCTCTCCAAAGAGAAACTCTATACCCAGTAGCAGTCACTCTTCATTTCTCCTCCTCTTGTCCCTGGGTAACTACTAATCTACTTTCTGTCTCTAAGGATTTCCCATTCCAAAATGGAATCATATCGCATGTGATCCCTTGCGACTAGCTTCTTTCCCTTAGTATAATGTTTTCAGGGTTTGTACATGTAGCATGTACGAGTCCTTCATTCTTTTTATGGTCTAATAATATTCCATTGTATGGATATACCACATTTTATCTATTCGTCAGTGGATGGACATTTGGGTTGTTTTACTTTCTGACTATTATGAATGAAGGTGCTATGAACATTTGTGTTCAAGTTTTTGTGCAGCCATATGTTTTCAATTCTCTTGGGCATAGAGCTACCCTTAAGAATTTTGTGTCTGCCTGGGGAAGAAGGATTCTGAAGAATTAAACTAAGTCTCATAAACAATGTGAAATCCTTCTCCTCAAAAATTATATTTCCAAAATAATGTCTGTCCATTACTGTGGGAATATGAAGTTCCAGTCCATTAACAGAAAGAAAATCTTACCTTGAGCTGATCACTTGTCCGCATACAGTCCAGAAGAGGTTGAGCCAGTTCTTTGTTTTCTATTGAATTGCATTTCAGTCCTTGCAAAGTTCACCTTGGATGGGCCTCTGGGAGCCCATCTGGGAGGTCTTAATACACTTCTGATCCCCCCCCCCCAAGTCTGCTCTCAGTTAAGCAATGAATATTTATTTAGGTGCTGGAGATAACAGTAGAGAACAAAATAAATACAGTTCCTGCACTCATGGAGCTTACAGTATAATTGAAAATAGAGGGCCTAGCCTGTGGCGCACTCAGGAGAGTGCGGCACTGGGAGCGCAGTAGCGCTCCCGCCACGGGTTCGGATCCTATATAGGGATGACTGGTGCGCTCACAGCGCTCATAACAGTAGAGAACAAAATAAATACAGTTCCTGCACTCATGGAGCTTACAGTATAATTGAAAATAGAGGGCCGAGCCTGTGGCGCACTCGGGAGAGTGCGGCACTGGGAGCGCAGTAGCGCTCCCGCCACGGGTTCGGATCCTATATAGGGATGACTGGTGCGCTCACAGCGCTCACTGGCTGAGCGTGGTGCGGCCAGTCACACACAAAAAAAAGAAAATAGAGATGAACCCAATGCTTATAGGTAACGAAGGCTTTTGGGATGGCTCATGGAGAAGAAAGGAGAATTGAACAAACAAGACTGGCATTAGTGTGGAAACCAGAGCCAGGGCGTCCAGGGCTGTGTGGGCAACTCACTTTGAAGATCTTATTTCTGCTTGTCTCCCTGAGTCGCTTTCCTTTACTTTCCCAGAATGAAACATGGGCAGTTCTGAGCTCTCAACCTTCAGATTCAGAACCAAAAAAGAAAGGAACTCCTCTCATGCAACTCCACTTTGAAAATCCCAGGAAAGGCTCTGATTGGGCCACATCCTGGGGAAAGAAGTGAAGTACTCTAACAACTCAGCTATATGGTTAGAAGGGCAGGATTGTTACCCAAAGAAGGGGAGAAGGAATGAGCAAGACAAGAACAGTGAATGCCCACCACATGGGCAGTCCTATTTCTCTAGGTTAGGGTTGGGAAGGAATGCACGATCAGAAACAATATAAGACAGAAAAAAGCACTAAGACAGGAGAAAGGGCAGGGCTAGGTTAATGTAGAGCCTCTTGTGCCATGAAAGAAACTTTGACTTTATCCCATTGCTCTTGGGAAGCTGTTGAAAAGTTTTAAGCAGGGGAGGTATGTACGTTTTAGAGTTACCAGCTTTGAAGGCAGGAAGAGTGTCGGCGGATTTTTGTAATTGGTCATGTGAGAGACGATGGGGGTCTGAACCAAGGTAGAGGAAATTGTGAAGAGAGAAGGGATTTAAGGTATGTTGGGGGAGGTGCCTGAAGATGCAATGGGGGAGGGAGAGAGGGGCCAGATGCTCCCATCTGATAGGTAGCAAAGTTCACCTATGATGACTTAGGCTCAAGGCAATTTAAAATCATGTCAGAAAGAGTTGGGTGCTACAAATAAAAAGCAAAGTAAGATATGATCCTTGCCCTCAAGGAGCTCCCAAATATTAGGAAGGTAAGATAAAGTACAGTATTTGAGAAGTGCATACTGTCAAGTCAATTAAGTTCAATGTAATAAGTGAGATTGGAAGGAAAGGATACTCCCATCTGGTTGGCTAACGAGGCCAGGCATTATGCAAAAAAGATAGTAGAGATGGGCTTTAAAGAATGGGAAGAATTTCTACAA
Source organism: Galeopterus variegatus (assembly GCF_000696425.1). NCBI lineage: Eukaryota > Metazoa > Chordata > Mammalia > Dermoptera > Cynocephalidae > Galeopterus > Galeopterus variegatus. Next base: position 825,454 of record NW_007726299.1, on the reverse strand, counting down.
GTGGAGAGCTAGGGAGGGAAGCATTTCAGACAGGAAATAGTCTGAGCAAAGTCATGGTAATGGGAAAATATATTGCATATTTGGAGTACATGGAGTGACATTGGACTGGATGTTAAGAACCTGTGAAAGATAAACCAATGGGATATGGATAGAGGTAGGGATGAAGGGTTGTTGGCTTTTTTTTGCAATCTTCCAAACATGGTTAAGCTATTAGTAGAAAGAGGAATTTAAGTAAAGGAGACCATTTGGGAGAGAGAGAATAAATTTTGTTTTGAACATGTTGCATTTGACATCTGCCACTGGAAATGCCCAGTGGACAGTGATAAATTACCATTTGTATTTCTTATGAGAGATGAGGACTGAAAATATTTTATGGATGTGGAGTGCTATGGATTGAATTGTGTTGTGTACCCATCAAAGTTTAATGTATTAGAAACTTAATCCCCACTGTGATAGTGTTAAGAGGGTGGGGAATCCTATTATGGTAATAGAAAGATGGTCCTTGAAGAGGTGATTAGATTGCAGGACGATGCCTTATTGAATGAATTAATCTACTGATGGTTTAATGGTGACCATGGGTGTGGTTCTGATGACTTTAGAAGGAGAGCAGATGAGGAGCTATTTCTTTTTCTGCTCTGCCATTCTGCCATGTGAGATGCCGCATCACTGTCACCACCAACAAGGCCCTCATCGGATATGTTCCCTGAACATTGGACTTCCCAGTCTCCAAAACCGTAAGCAATACATATTGTTTCTTTACAAAGTACCCAGATTCAGGTATCTATGTTATAAGCAACAGAAACGGACTAATACATGGGGTATGTTCATGTTCGTTTATTTATATTCTGACTTATTCAAAAAATGATTTGAGTGGCATACACAAATATGCACAACAGAATTTTAAAAATAGAGAAACTGGACAATACAAAAATAAAGTAAAATTCAATTAAGTTTAAGCTGTAATCTTCATGCCAAAAGGTCTTGTAAAAATGCTAGAGGTGAATAGCAAATTTGGCTTTGAAAGTCTTAGCAGCCAAACCAAAGAGGGAAGATGATCAGCCGTAAGATTTACAATGGATAAGAAATACATATTTGGAAGTATTCTGGATAGAAGTGAGAGTCGAGGATTCTGATGCATACGAGACCGTTCTGCAAGAGACATCTGATGCTCTCTTCTTCAGTAGCACGTGCCATCCTAAGGTTAGATGTGGACCAATTTGTTCTGTTCAGTGGATGGTGAGCACAAGCCTTGTGTCATATTTCCAAGTGCCAGTGTGCAATACTCCATTTTGTCTTTCCTCTGTCACAGTGACTGAGCCTGCCAAGGAGAAGAGAATACAGAGAAAGAAGGGAAGAAAAGAGGAAGGAGACTGGACTGTTTGGCAACCCCCAATGTGTGGCAAGAAGAGAAACTGAGAAAGAAGAACGTGAATGGTGAAATACCCAGAAGGGAGGCCACGGGAACCACAGCATCCCAGATTTTGGCAACCTCTGATGTGTGGCAAGAAGAGAAACTGACAAAGAAGAACGTGAATGGTGAAATACCCAGAAGGGAGGCCACGGGAACCACAGCATCCCAGAAACTAAGACAGAGACTTTTTCCAGAGGGAGAACCACAGCGAGATCACATACGTGCCCACGTCCATACAACCAGCAAGTAGTAGAACTAGAATTAGAGTCCAGTTCTTAATGACATGAAAAGCTGTGCTCTTAATTGATGGGTTGTGCTTCTTTCTTAGGGAAAAGAAATGACAGCCTCTTCCACTTTCCGGCTGTATAACGCAGGGCAAAGTTAACCTACAGTTTACTCATCTGTAAAATGCACTATTATGAGGATAATCATGTATTGCCCACAATGTACAACAGTGTACGGTTCCATGCTTTGAAGACCTGGAATTTACAAATGTCACTTATATATTCACTTTTACCTTTTGACACCTAAGTTGGCAGTAACGGGCATATTCCAGAGAAAGAAAATGGAAGCTCAGGCATCCATTCCCAGAAGCCACACATCTCCGGACTCAGCAATCCACAGAAGGCCTGAGATCTGGACCTCTGGCAATACTTGCACTTAAGCTGCATGAGAAAGATGGAATGAAATCACAGTCCTTGCCAAGATCCACCCCTGCAAGTGCCCCAGGACAGTCTCTTGCAGGAAAGGAAAATAATCTTATTCCTCAACCCTTTGGATATCAGTTTNACACTTCTGATCCCCCCCCCCCAAGTCTGCTCTCAGTTAAGCAATGAATATTTATTTAGGTGCTGGAGATAACAGTAGAGAACAAAATAAATACAGTTCCTGCACTCATGGAGCTTACAGTATAATTGAAAATAGAGGGCCTAGCCTGTGGCGCACTCAGGAGAGTGCGGCACTGGGAGCGCAGTAGCGCTCCCGCCACGGGTTCGGATCCTATATAGGGATGACTGGTGCGCTCACAGCGCTCACTGGCTGAGCGTGGTGCGGCCAGTCACACACAAAAAAAAGAAAATAGAGATGAACCCAATGCTTATAGGTAACGAAGGCTTTTGGGATGGCTCATGGAGAAGAAAGGAGAATTGAACAAACAAGACTGGCATTAGTGTGGAAACCAGAGCCAGGGCGTCCAGGGCTGTGTGGGCAACTCACTTTGAAGATCTTATTTCTGCTTGTCTCCCTGAGTCTCTTTCCTTTACTTTCCCAGAATGAAACATGGGCAGTTCTGAGCTCTCAACCTTCAGATTCAGAACCAAAAAAGAAAGGAACTCCTCTCATGCAACTCCACTTTGAAAATCCCAGGAAAGGCTCTGATTGGGCCACATCCTGGGGAAAGAAGTGAAGTACTCTAACAACTCAGCTATATGGTTAGAAGGGCAGGATTGTTACCCAAAGAAGGGGAGAAGGAATGAGCAAGACAAGAACAGTGAATGCCCACCACATGGGCAGTCCTATTTCTCTAGGTTAGGGTTGGGAAGGAATGCACGATCAGAAACAATATAAGACAGAAAAAAGCACTAAGACAGGAGAAAGGGCAGGGCTAGGTTAATGTAGAGCCTCTTGTGCCATGAAAGAAACTTTGACTTTATCCCATTGCTCTTGGGAAGCTGTTGAAAAGTTTTAAGCAGGGGAGGTATGTACGTTTTAGAGTTACCAGCTTTGAAGGCAGGAAGAGTGTCGGCGGATTTTTGTAATTGGTCATGTGAGAGACGATGGGGGTCTGAACCAAGGTAGAGGAAATTGTGAAGAGAGAAGGGATTTAAGGTATGTTGGGGGAGGTGCCTGAAGATGCAATGGGGGAGGGAGAGAGGGGCCAGATGCTCCCATCTGATAGGTAGCAAAGTTCACCTATGATGACTTAGGCTCAAGGCAATTTAAAATCATGTCAGAAAGAGTTGGGTGCTACAAATAAAAAGCAAAGTAAGATATGATCCTTGCCCTCAAGGAGCTCCCAAATATTAGGAAGGTAAGATAAAGTACAGTATTTGAGAAGTGCATACTGTCAAGTCAATTAAGTTCAATGTAATAAGTGAGATTGGAAGGAAAGGATACTCCCATCTGGTTGGCTAACGAGGCCAGGCATTATGCAAAAAAGATAGTAGAGATGGGCTTTAAAGAATGGGAAGAATTTCTACAAGTGGAGAGCTAGGGAGGGAAGCATTTCAGACAGGAAATAGTCTGAGCAAAGTCATGGTAATGGGAAAATATATTGCATATTTGGAGTACATGGAGTGACATTGGACTGGATGTTAAGAACCTGTGAAAGATAAACCAATGGGATATGGATAGAGGTAGGGATGAAGGGTTGTTGGCTTTTTTTTGCAATCTTCCAAACATGGTTAAGCTATTAGTAGAAAGAGGAATTTAAGTAAAGGAGACCATTTGGGAGAGAGAGAATAAATTTTGTTTTGAACATGTTGCATTTGACATCTGCCACTGGAAATGCCCAGTGGACAGTGATAAATTACCATTTGTATTTCTTATGAGAGATGAGGACTGAAAATATTTTATGGATGTGGAGTGCTATGGATTGAATTGTGTTGTGTACCCATCAAAGTTTAATGTATTAGAAACTTAATCCCCACTGTGATAGTGTTAAGAGGGTGGGGAATCCTATTATGGTAATAGAAAGATGGTCCTTGAAGAGGTGATTAGATTGCAGGACGATGCCTTATTGAATGAATTAATCTACTGATGGTTTAATGGTGACCATGGGTGTGGTTCTGATGACTTTAGAAGGAGAGCAGATGAGGAGCTATTTCTTTTTCTGCTCTGCCATTCTGCCATGTGAGATGCCGCATCACTGTCACCACCAACAAGGCCCTCATCGGATATGTTCCCTGAACATTGGACTTCCCAGTCTCCAAAACCGTAAGCAATACATATTGTTTCTTTACAAAGTACCCAGATTCAGGTATCTATGTTATAAGCAACAGAAACGGACTAATACATGGGGTATGTTCATGTTCGTTTATTTATATTCTGACTTATTCAAAAAATGATTTGAGTGGCATACACAAATATGCACAACAGAATTTTAAAAATAGAGAAACTGGACAATACAAAAATAAAGTAAAATTCAATTAAGTTTAAGCTGTAATCTTCATGCCAAAAGGTCTTGTAAAAATGCTAGAGGTGAATAGCAAATTTGGCTTTGAAAGTCTTAGCAGCCAAACCAAAGAGGGAAGATGATCAGCCGTAAGATTTACAATGGATAAGAAATACATATTTGGAAGTATTCTGGATAGAAGTGAGAGTCGAGGATTCTGATGCATACGAGACCGTTCTGCAAGAGACATCTGATGCTCTCTTCTTCAGTAGCACGTGCCATCCTAAGGTTAGATGTGGACCAATTTGTTCTGTTCAGTGGATGGTGAGCACAAGCCTTGTGTCATATTTCCAAGTGCCAGTGTGCAATACTCCATTTTGTCTTTCCTCTGTCACAGTGACTGAGCCTGCCAAGGAGAAGAGAATACAGAGAAAGAAGGGAAGAAAAGAGGAAGGAGACTGGACTTTTTGGCAACCTCTGATGTGTGGCAAGAAGAGAAACTGACAAAGAAGAACGTGAATGGTGAAATACCCAGAAGGGAGGCCACGGGAACCACAGCATCCCAGAAACTAAGACAGAGACTTTTTCCAGAGGGAGAACCACAGCGAGATCACATACGTGCCCACGTCCATACAACCAGCAAGTAGTAGAACTAGAATTAGAGTCCAGTTCTTAATGACATGAAAAGCTGTGCTCTTAATTGATGGGTTGTGCTTCCTTCTTAGGGAAAAGAAATGACAGCCTCTTCCACTTTCCGGCTGTATAACGCAGGGCAAAGTTAACCTACAGTTTACTCATCTGTAAAATGCACTATTATGAGGATAATCATGTATTGCCCACAATGTACAACAGTGTACGGTTCCATGCTTTGAAGACCTGGAATTTACAAATGTCACTTATATATTCACTTTTACCTTTTGACACCTAAGTTGGCAGTAACGGGCATATTCCAGAGAAAGAAAATGGAAGCTCAGGCATCCATTCCCAGAAGCCACACATCTCCGGACTCAGCAATCCACAGAAGGCCTGAGATCTGGACCTCTGGCAATACTTGCACTTAAGCTGCATGAGAAAGATGGAATGAAATCACAGTCCTTGCCAAGATCCACCCCTGCAAGTGCCCCAGGACAGTCTCTTGCAGGAAAGGAAAATAATCTTATTCCTCAACCCTTTGGATATCAGTTTGAGCAAAAACCTTGTTTTATGAAATACAAGAGTACTTCAAAAAGTTCATGGAAAAACACGAGTCTTTCCATGAACTTTTTAAGGTACCTTCATGAAAGAAGTGATCTGGTGAAAAAGAATTTTTTTTAATTGGGGGCCTAATAACAAGAAACACTACCACCTATTGAATGCTGTGTGCCAGGCACTGTGCCGGGGCTCACACACATCTCATTTGTCTGAGGCTATGGTTTGAAAGTCATCTGATATCCAGGTGGGGGCTCCATCCTCCCTACTGTCTGTCTTCTTTTGGTGGCTGCCACCTCACTCCATCCACCTTCTTTCTTAGGTAAGCAGCTTTAGGGACTGGCAAATTTTTGGTGCTTGTTTGCAAGAACACTTTGTATTAGATCAGCCTCAGGTTGGAAAATATCTGAAAGACAATTTAGGCCTACCACATTTTTAGGGCTGACCAAAGTGGTCACCTTGTCTGTGCTTGAATACTCTCAATGATGAAGAGTATTAAGAGTCTCACTGTCTACCAAAGAAGAGGATTCCTTCAAGCAGTATCTCCACTCAGGCCATGTGTATTCCCACAAGCGGTCTTTGCCACTGAAGTTCCTTCATCCTGAAACCCTTCCTCCTCTACCATCTGCCCAAACACAGTCTAGCCAATCTTCCCCCTGACGCACGGGAGCCTTTCTTCCCCTCAGTACAATTTTACTCCGTTCAGCACCTATACAACAGTGTTTATTGAACATCCACTACATGCCAGGCATTGTCCTAGGCTTTAGATACCAAGACACGTATGACAGTTCTCTCCTCAGGGTTAAGAGCCCAGGTATTGGAGTTAGACTGAGTCCAGCTTAAACCCTCCTTTTAAGACATGTGACCTTGCATCAGTTACCAGACCCCTCTGAGTCCCAATTTCCTCATCTGTAAAATGGGCCAAACAATAATTTTTACCTCAAAGGGTTGATGTGATGCTTAGATAAGGAAATGAAATAACGAACTTTAGTTCTCAACAGAGTGCCTGACATGCACAAAGTCAGCACTTTGTAAAGATGCTTAACAGTTGTTAGGACATTTGAGTGCACTGTTGCTTTTGCTTGAAATTTTCCTGCCTAGTTAAAACACGTGCAGTTTGGATCCTGGTTCAAGCATCACTTGCTCAGTGTAGCCCCCAACCCGGACCTTGGGGCAACACGTTGAAATTAGGGTGCTGTCTAATTTCACAGTCTCCCAGTGCCGCCTACCTTCATGATAGCACCACCACAGCCATGATTTCACCATCACTCGTGTGATTATTAACTTATATCTGTCGTAACCTCTCTCCCCACTGCTCCATCCTAATCAGCCTTTCGAGGTCAAGGATCTGGTCTATTCTTACTGACCGTTCTATCCCCTGGATCTCAAACAGTTTCTAGAACCAAGTAGGCATCCAGTAAGTATTAGTATTAATTTTAAAAATTAATGAGGGCCGGCCCGTGGCTCACTCGGGAGAGTGCGGTGCTGATA
>NW_007726299.1:807460-817462 GCF_000696425.1 Galeopterus variegatus | reverse complement strand
ACAAGGATCTGGTCTATTCTTACTGACCGTTCTATCCCCTGGATCTCAAACAGTTTCTAGAACCAAGTAGGCATCCAGTAAGTATTAGAATTAATTTTAAAAATTAATGAGGGCCGGCCCGTGGCTCACTCGGGAGAGTGCGGTGCTGATAACACCAAGGCCACGGGTTCGGATCCCATATAGGGATGGCCGGTTGGCTCACTAGCTGAGCGTGGTGTTGACAACACCAAGTCAAGGGTTGAGATCCTCTTACCGGTCATCTTTAAAAAAAATTAAAAAATTAAAAAAAATTAAAAAATAAAAAATTAATGAAATAAACAATTTATACCATTAAACATTTTCTAACAATACTGAGGTATTATTCTGGAAAAAAATCAAAACTTTTAGCCTCTGAGAAACTAATTAGTAGCTATTAAGGTGCTGGAATGGGAACTGGGTGGGAAATAACTTTGTCCTGACATTCTGAAAGAGAAAGTTTGAAGCAATGTGGAAGAACAGAAAGAGGCTTACAGATTACTAGAGTAGCAGCTTTAAGAAAAGATAATAATGGCTAATGTTTATGTAGCCCTTACATTATGCCAGGCAGATTTTATAGACAAAGGTTTTACACATATTAAGTCATTTAAACGTTACACAATACAATGAGGTGGGAACTATGCAGAAGGGGTGAGTAATATGCCCTAGGTTATCACGATGGGATCAGGCTCACTCTGAGGTCTCATTGCTGGTACTGGGGTCTTCTTCTCCGTGACCTTCTGGATTCCAGAACTTTACGTCTCATAGCTCATAACCTGGCTTTCAGATTGCCCTGTCTCTGACCATTAATAACCACGGATTTCAGCTGTTACTTTTCAGCCCCTCAATGTAGTTTGATTGCCAGTGGTCATGAGGGTGTTAGTACTTAAGGAGTTGACCCTGGAGTATTTTGGTATTATTGCTGCTCACATCCTAAAAGACCCAAAATACTCTTCTTTCACTCAAAGACCCTTCTCTAACTGGAAAAGGGTTGTCTCAGTTGTTCACTTATTCTTTGTAGAGACTCATGGAGTCAGGTGGTGTCTCTGAGGTCGTTTTAAGGTAAACCCCCATTGAATTTAGTAACCTACTGAATAACATCCCAGCAAAGTGGTTTTCCAGCCTCTGTTTGTATATTGCCAGTGATGGATAATTCATCAACCCCAAGATAGTACACTCCATTATTGCCCGTTGAAAAGATCTTTCTCTACCAAAGTTGGAACTTAACTCCCTATCGTTTCTCTTCATTGGCAGTGGTATATCAAGCCGTGGAGGGACACTGGGAGCTGTCTGTCCCCAGCACGAAGGAATATTTGATCACTGAAGGTGGTTAGAATTCCCACTGCATGTTATTAATAAAATCACATTGATTTGTGTGTGTGTGAGTTTTATCATCATTTTTTACATTTATTTATTTATAATATCATCCTTTTAAAATTCTCCACAAACAATACACCACCTCACTGCCTGTGCTGAGGAGGACCTTGTCCTCAGTGGTCTTGGTCTCGCCTTCTGGGGCCACACTGTAAGTCTGCTCCTCCTTCCTCACGATAGCTCTTTCCATGTTAAAGGTGACCTTTGTGACCCCCTAAATGTTTCTTTTACCTGGTCCTTCCTGATATGCCCCCTTTATCCTGATTAGTCTTCTCTGAAAAACATGCTCCAGTCGACAACATCTGTAGCATTGCATACAATGCTCTCAAGTTTCCTGTCACAGAAAGTCAACTCAAAGTGGCTTAACCAGTAAAAGGGATTTGTTGGGGCCACCTGGCTTCAGGCGAGGTTTTGGTCCAGAGTTTCATACTGGCCTGAAGGATGCATTGTCATTTCTCTGTGTTATGCCTTCCTGGGCCTACTGGCTGGTCACAATTGTCTTTTGATCCTTTCATAGAGCCTTGTAATAATGCTTCAGCTCAGTTTTAGAAGTTATCACATCCAAATGCAATTATTTACTAGAATAAATGACTCTCCCCCACCCCCTCTTGACCAGGAACTTCTTTTAGTTTATGGATTTGGGGGAGGAGTTATTTTATTTTATTTTTAATCATGGTAGGCGCCAAGTCTAGCACAGAACCCGGCAATAGTAGGTGTTGGTAAAGATTTGTGAGACTGATGTCCCACCCTCAAGGAGCTCACAGAGGAGACAAAGGAGAATTGGACAATTGCAGTAGAGTATGCAACTGTCGTGACAGAGGAGAGAGAGGATGCTGGGACGAGGACAGCTAATTCAACCACAGGAGGTCAGAGAGGGCTTCTCGGAGGAGGTGACACCTGACTGGAGTCCTAAAGGATGAGAAAAGGTGTGAAAGCAAAGCAAAGCAATGAGATGAGGAATAGAGGAAACAGTCATCCCAAGCAGAGCAAGCAGCAGCTTCAGAGAGGAGAAAGAATAGAGAAACGTGTAAATACGGTGTTTAGTGGAGGACANGGCCTGAAGGATGCATTGTCATTTCTCTGTGTTATGCCTTCCTGGGCCTACTGGCTGGTCAGAATTGTCTTTTGATCCTTTCATAGAGCCTTGTAATAATGCTACAGCTCAGTTTTAGAAGTTATCACATCCAAATGCAATTATTTACTAGAATAAATGACTCTCCCCCACCCCCTCTTGACCCGGAGCTTCTTTTAGTTTATGGATTTGGGGAGGGAGTTATTTTATTTTATTTTTAATCATGGTAGGCGCCAAGTCTAGCACAGAGCCCGGCAATAGTAGGTGTTGGTAAAGATTTGTTAAGAGACTGATGTCCCACCCTCAAGGAGCTCACAGAGGAGACAAAGGAGAATTGGACAATTGCAGTAGAGTATGCAACTGTCGTGACAGAGGAGAGAGAGGATGCTGGGACAAGGACAGCTAATTCAACCACAGGAGGTCAGAGAGGGCTTCTCGGAGGAGGTGACACCTGACTGGAGTCCCAAAGGATGAGAAAAGGTGTGAAAGCAAAGCAATGAGATGAGGAATAGAGGAAACAGTCATCCCAAGCAGAGCAAGAAGCAGCTTCAGAGAGGAGAAAGAATAGAGAAACGTGTAAATACGGTGTTTAGTGGAGGACACGTTGCAATTAAGAGTTCAGGCTCTCGACTCAGACCACCAAGGTTTAAAACCTGGCTCTATCACTACCCAGCAGCGTGCCCTTGAGAATGAATTTATACTCTCCAAGCCTCAATTTCCTCATCTATAAAATGGGGGTAGGGTGGTTGAAGAATTAATTGTGATAATAATACATGTGAAATGCCCAGCACAGTGTCCAGCACATGCTGTGCACTCAACAAAACGGCAGATAACATTTTCACTGCTGGAAACCTGGCTGCAAAAAACAAGAGATGAGGCTGAAGAGACAAGTAGGGGCCAGGCCAAACACAGGAGAGCCACTGAAGGGGCGATACAATTAGATAACATCTTATATAGCTTCAGGAACTTGTGGCAAAGCTGTGGCAGCCCCACACAACCACTATGGGGGCCAAAGGGGTAGTTCACACGTAAATGCCTGGTCTCCCGAGTTAAGTAAATTTACAGGGGGCCAATGATTTGGACTGAGCTCCTGCACTAGCCCCAGCAGAACAGACCAAACCAAAATGGAGTTACTCATTTAACAAACACATATTTAGCATCTACCATATGCCAGACCCTGTGATGGGGGCCGAGGACAGACAGATGAATAAGACAGCCNCTGTGGCAGCCCCACACAACCACTATGGGGGCCAAAGGGGTAGTTCACACGTAAATGCCTGATCTCCCGAGTTAAGTAAATTTACAGGGGGCCAATGATTTGGACTGAGCTCCTGCACTAGCCCCAGCAGAACAGACCAAACCAAAATAGAGTTACTCATTTAACAAACACATATTTATCATCTACCATATGCCAGACCCTGTGATGGGGGCCGAGGACAGACAGATGAATAAGACAGCCCTGCCATCCAGAGGCTCATAGTGCAGCAGGGGAAACCAACAAGTAGATCACGCAGGGTGAGACGCGTCGCAGAGGTCTACCTGTAGGTGCCACTGCACGTACAGAGGCTATACAGGGGGAGTGGTCGACCCTGTCATCACTGTGGGCCTGGGTCTGGGGTGTGGGTGGGGCAGGAGCACTGAACTCAGAGTTGATAGGTAGGTGGCAATCCATTGCTTGGAAACTGGGTGAACTTGGGAAAATTGCTTAAATCTCTCTGGGCTTCGATTTCCTCATTTTAAAAAGGAAGCACAGATCAAATCAGACATGTACTGCATAGAAATCCAAATGCTGTGCACACGCTGATGATTGCTCTTGTGCTGACCTGTTGACTTGGGGTTCAACACGAAGTGACCTTGGGGCTCTAGGGATCAAAAGAAGGGCAAGGGTGGGAGCCCAACCAGGGCTGGAGGGTGAAAATAGCCGGGGCTCATCAGAGAATTATAAACGCAAGAATCAGGGCAGTAAAAAAAGTGGGGATCTGACCTGCGTGAACATTTTCTGCTGATGATCACACTCACCAGCAATCCCTTAGTGCTATGTTCTAAGCACTTCACACACATTAACTCATTAACACCTCTCGACAGCTCTAAGAGATAGAACAGTTATTATTTCCACTAGGCAGATAAAGCAACTGAGGTACAGAAAGACTAAGCACTTTGCCGAGGTCATACATCCTGCGTTAGGGTAAGGATTTGAACTCAGATCATCTGGCTCCAGAGCCCGGGCTCTGAAACACTCTGCTTCGCGATGCTTCAGGGGAGCAAGCCCCAGGTGAGGAAGCAAGGGGGTGGGGGGGGATGGAATGTGAGCTCCTGAGACTCCACCTGATGCTGAGCAGCAAGTGAGGCCGAGTGTCTGCTCAGGGAAGGGAGAAGCACAAAGAACAGAAGTGGAGGTATCAGAGCTCAACTTCAGCCGCTTCAGAATTCCCAAGGTTAAATCCACTTGGAAGGGCACTTGCTGGGTTAGACATCATAAATAACTCTTAACATGTGCCAGGCCCTATGCTAAGCACTTTGTTCATATGATCTGTTTACTCTGCACAACCTTGTGAAAGGGAGTGGCCCCACTTTACAGTTGAGAAAACTCATCAGTAAGATTAATTTACCCTTGGTTGCAGAGGCAGAAACTGAGCTGGGACACGCACATGGTTTTGTCCGATGTTCCCTGTCCCAGATCCCCTTGGCTCCCTTTCATGATTTCTGAGCGTGGATCTCTAGCTTCTACTCTGTGTTGCTGCTCCTGGTCTGCACCCGAGCCTATCTTCTCAGGCCTGCCCTTAGGTGATTAGAGCTGCTGTGCCCACAGACAGCAGGAAGTACTTGAAAGTTTAGGTCCTGGGGCAGCCCTTAGCCCATGCTTAGGTGGTAGGAGTATGAGAGCCCAGGTTCTCCTAGTGGGACAGACTCTGAAGACATAACTTACACTCCAGAGCTCCCCTGAGGGATCAGGCGAGGCTGGAACTTTGTAGGAATCACTCCAACCAGCCAAAGAAGGAAGAGTCCTCTTTACGCTTGGTTCAAGGTCAGCTCACTGCCTGGTTCAGCATCTTCCTCTTCCCCATCCCACTCCCACTCCCTTCCTGGCCTCTCCTGAGAATACATCCTTCATGAGTAACTTGCGCTTGAATCCTCTTCTCAGGGTATGCTTCTGGGGACCCCAACACAGGATACCCCTTAGCATCTTAACCACCGTCCCAAGCACCATCTTTTTGTTTGCCAGCCTTGCCTTCTAGAGCTGCTCTCCGCTCCCTCAGGGAGCAGAGACCAACTTCCATCCCTGCCCCTCTCCCACTGCCCGGACGCACCACAAGGCTTCCCCTCTACAAATTCCTGGGGCCACACTCCCAGCCAGAGCCCAACGTCTGAGGCTTATGCCAACCTCTAAGCAGGGCATGGGCTGAGCAGGCTCGGGCCAGACTTTGCTGTTCCCAGACTTGAGCAAGCCCAGACAGCCCACCCCCAGGGCGTGGGATGGTGGGTTGTAAAGTCAGGCGGTTTCCAGGGCCCTGTTCAGACTTGTGGGTGGTGGTGAACCAGACGTGTGAGGTATCAGCCCTGGAGTGTCTGGAGCAAGAGAACCAGACAGACCACTCCCCAGGGAAGTATGCCAAACCAATAAATAGAGGCCCTGCACAAAAGAATAGGCCTTGGATGGATAAATTTCCTGAGGAATGAGTAACATGGCGTTAGGCAGAGCCACTTAAGATGGCTTGAGTTGAATTTCTCCCACGGTTTGGCTGCAGCCCATAGTAGAAAGATGCTAGAAAAACCCAATGGTCCCTTTTAGATGGCTGACTCAAAGGTTCCCCCATCTGGGTCCATGTGAGCTCAGGAGTCCAGACTCATGCTACCAGGCCATTGTTTGGCACTGCCAAAAAGGGAAGTGTAGGGGAGGGGCAACCTGACCTGGAACGGAAGAGTGGTCAAGATTCATCTCCAGTGTCTTATTTGTTTCAGTTGCTTATAACAAAATTACCCAGAACTGGGTGATTTATAAGAAAATGAAATTTATTACTTATAATTTCTGAGGCTGGGAAGTCCAAAGTCCAGGGAACACAGCTGGTGAAGGTCTTGGTGGTGGTGACAGTGATGGCAGGGTATCACATCGTGAAAATGGCAGAGCAGAGATGGACTAACTTCCTCATTCACTCTCCTTTTAAGGCCCTCCAAACCATGCCAGTGACCACCATTTTTAATCCATTCACTACAGCATGGTTCTACAATCTAATCACCTCTTCAAGGCCCCACTTTTCAATTACCATAATAGGGTTTCCCATCNTTCGCGATGCTTCAGGGGAGCAAGCCCCAGGTGAGGAAGCAAGGGGGTGGGGGGGGATGGAATGTGAGCTCCTGAGACTCCACCTGATGCTGAGCAGCAAGTGAGGCCGAGTGTCTGCTCAGGGAAGGGAGAAGCACAAAGAACAGAAGTGGAGGTATCAGAGCTCAACTTCAGCCGCTTCAGAATTCCCAAGGTTAAATCCACTTGGAAGGGCACTTGCTGGGTTAGACATCATAAATAACTCTTAACATGTGCCAGGCCCTATGCTAAGCACTTTGTTCATATGATCTGTTTACTCTGCACAACCTTGTGAAAGGGAGTGGCCCCACTTTACAGTTGAGAAAACTCATCAGTAAGATTAATTTACCCTTGGTTGCAGAGGCAGAAACTGAGCTGGGACACGCACATGGTTTTGTCCGATGTTCCCTGTCCCAGATCCCCTTGGCTCCCTTTCATGATTTCTGAGCGTGGATCTCTAGCTTCTACTCTGTGTTGCTGCTCCTGGTCTGCACCCGAGCCTATCTTCTCAGGCCTGCCCTTAGGTGATTAGAGCTGCTGTGCCCACAGACAGCAGGAAGTACTTGAAAGTTTAGGTCCTGGGGCAGCCCTTAGCCCATGCTTAGGTGGTAGGAGTATGAGAGCCCAGGTTCTCCTAGTGGGACAGACTCTGAAGACATAACTTACACTCCAGAGCTCCCCTGAGGGATCAGGCGAGGCTGGAACTTTGTAGGAATCACTCCAACCAGCCAAAGAAGGAAGAGTCCTCTTTACGCTTGGTTCAAGGTCAGCTCACTGCCTGGTTCAGCATCTTCCTCTTCCCCATCCCACTCCCACTCCCTTCCTGGCCTCTCCTGAGAATACATCCTTCATGAGTAACTTGCGCTTGAATCCTCTTCTCAGGGTATGCTTCTGGGGACCCCAACACAGGATACCCCTTAGCATCTTAACCACCGTCCCAAGCACCATCTTTTTGTTTGCCAGCCTTGCCTTCTAGAGCTGCTCTCCGCTCCCTCAGGGAGCAGAGACCAACTTCCATCCCTGCCCCTCTCCCACTGCCCGGACGCACCACAAGGCTTCCCCTCTACAAATTCCTGGGGCCACACTCCCAGCCAGAGCCCAACGTCTGAGGCTTATGCCAACCTCTAAGCAGGGCATGGGCTGAGCAGGCTCGGGCCAGACTTTGCTGTTCCCAGACTTGAGCAAGCCCAGACAGCCCACCCCCAGGGCGTGGGATGGTGGGTTGTAAAGTCAGGCGGTTTCCAGGGCCCTGTTCAGACTTGTGGGTGGTGGTGAACCAGACGTGTGAGGTATCAGCCCTGGAGTGTCTGGAGCAAGAGAACCAGACAGACCACTCCCCAGGGAAGTATGCCAAACCAATAAATAGAGGCC
The DNA here is from genome assembly GCF_000696425.1 of Galeopterus variegatus. Classification (NCBI taxonomy): domain Eukaryota; kingdom Metazoa; phylum Chordata; class Mammalia; order Dermoptera; family Cynocephalidae; genus Galeopterus; species Galeopterus variegatus. The sequence continues at coordinate 809,330 of NW_007726299.1, read as the reverse complement.
CTGCACAAAAGAATAGGCCTTGGATGGATAAATTTCCTGAGGAATGAGTAACATGGCGTTAGGCAGAGCCACTTAAGATGGCTTGAGTTGAATTTCTCCCACGGTTTGGCTGCAGCCCATAGTAGAAAGATGCTAGAAAAACCCAATGGTCCCTTTTAGATGGCTGACTCAAAGGTTCCCCCATCTGGGTCCATGTGAGCTCAGGAGTCCAGACTCATGCTACCAGGCCATTGTTTGGCACTGCCAAAAAGGGAAGTGTAGGGGAGGGGCAACCTGACCTGGAACGGAAGAGTGGTCAAGATTCATCTCCAGTGTCTTATTTGTTTCAGTTGCTTATAACAAAATTACCCAGAACTGGGTGATTTATAAGAAAATGAAATTTATTACTTATAATTTCTGAGGCTGGGAAGTCCAAAGTCCAGGGAACACAGCTGGTGAAGGTCTTGGTGGTGGTGACAGTGATGGCAGGGTATCACATGGTGAAAATGGCAGAGCAGAGATGGACTAACTTCTTCATTCACTCTCCTTTTAAGGCCCTCCAAACCATGCCAGTGACCACCATTTTTAATCCATTCACTACAGCATGGTCCTACAATCTAATCACCTCTTCAAGGCGTGAAAATGGCAGAGCAGAGATGGACTAACTTCCTCATTCACTCTCCTTTTAAGGCCCTCCAAACCATGCCAGTGACCACCATTTTTAATCCATTCACTACAGCATGGTTCTACAATCTAATCACCTCTTCAAGGCCCCACTTTTCAATTACCATAATAGGGTTTCCCATCCTCTTAACAGTCACAGTGGGGATTAAGTTTGGGGGTACATTCAACCTAAGGCATCCAGGAACCTCAGTTTCTTCATCTATAAAGTGGTTCTCTCTCTCTCTCTCTCTCTCTCTCTCTCTCTCTCTCTCTCTCTCTCTCTCTCAATATTTTCCCTCAACTTTCTGCCACCCTCCAAAACTTTTCTACATTTCCAGCCATCTTTTTCTCTACCACCTTGCTTGTCCCCTCCGAAGCTCATGTTGGAACTTAATCCCCAATATGGTATTTGAAAGGTAGGCCTTTAAGAGGTGATTGGATCATGAGGACCCTTATGAATAGATTAATCCATTCATGGATTAATGTGTTGATGGATAAGTGCGTTACCACAGAAGTGGCACTAGTGGCTTTATAAGGAGAGGAAGAAGCATGTTAGTGAGCTTTTAATCAGCCCCTCCTGACCATCTGATATCTTGCATTGCCACGGGATTCTGTTGAGACCCCCCACCAAGAAGAAGGCCCCTCATCAGATACACCCCTGGACCTTGGACTTCCCAGCTTCCAAAATTGTAAGGAATAAATTTTGTTTTCTTATAAATTACCCAGTTTCAGGTGTTGTGTTATAAGCAACAGAAAACTAATACATACTTCCCCACTTTTTCTCAACCCCTCACCTCTCAAAGCATAAAGTGTCCTTTTGACCATCTAATCTCAACTCCATGATTTTGCCTGGTTATGTTCTATTCATCTTTTAAGGCTCAACTCAGGACACGTCTTCCCTGGGAAGCTCTTCTGATCTTTCCTCCACCACATGGTTGCGTTGGGTGCCCCTTCTCTGTGCTCCCAGATCACCTTGTGTTTCTCCATAACTGCATTATTCATTTGTGTGTTGGTGTCTGTGACTAGATTAGACCTTGTGTGCCACAGTCATGTCATTTTATCTCTGAAATTCCAGGACCTACATAGTATCTTGGGTGTGATGGGTGCTCAGCAAATGTTTGTTGAATAAACACCCACCTTAGAGGGGTGTCTGGTGATTAAATGAGATAATGGATATAAAAACAAACTGTAAATTGCTACATTACATTTGTTATTATTTTCCATGGGT
>NW_007726299.1:805312-806123 GCF_000696425.1 Galeopterus variegatus | reverse complement strand
GAGATTTGTTTAAAGTCAACTGCTGAGAAAATCAGAAATCTACATCTGTATGTATAACTGTGTATTCATCTCTAAATTCATACCATTAAGGACCATTTCATACCATTAATGAAATTATAAAAACTCCTAGGTTGAAGGTGATGGTTCTCTGTATTGTTTGTTCCAGAAGGCAGAGGGGGGTGAGCCTGGGGAGTGAATATCACCAGCTCCACCTCTCCTGTGTTGAAGACTTTTGTACCATGGGTTCTTACATTTTCCATGTAAATTCGTCTAAGAAATCAGGCAATGGAAGGAAAAAATGCAATAGGCCCTTCTTTGTGTTTATGCTTTTTTCTCAGCAGAGAGGGAGTGTCAATAGGCTAAACCTGTGTCCTCCTTTCTGGGAGGGGGGAGTATCGAGGAGGGGGCCATGAGTGTGGGAGCAGCTGCTGGAAGCAAGGGCAGAGCCCAAGCTCACTGTCACACCCCTGTCAAAAGACAGCCTTGCCAGTTAGGGCCGCCACTTCTCCTAGTGTCAGATTTGATCTGGTGAGTCAATGTCTCTTTCCTTATCATTATCAACATTCAAGGTCAGCTAGATGCAGGGCACAGTGACGCCTGACACATCCTCACTGCTCAGTCCAGACGGGCTTGCCCTTCTCCAGCCGCATCTGACGGCTCTTACTCTGCCCAGAAGGACTGCTAAAAACAGATCCCTCCCTCCCTCATTTCCTTCCTTCCTTCCTTCCCTCTTTTCCATCCTTCCTGCTTTCCATAATAAGTTTCCTTTATTTAATTGTTTGAACAGGTAATACATTGTCAAGGTTACAAA
>NW_007726299.1:792886-804262 GCF_000696425.1 Galeopterus variegatus | reverse complement strand
TCCATAATAAGTTTCCTTTATTTAATTGTTTGAACAGGTAATACATTGTCAAGGTTACAAAGATAATTATAAGAATATAAAGTGAAAAGTCTCCCTTCCTTGGCCGTCTCTCAGCAGTGCCTGTTATTTATCCTTCCAGAGATTTTTAAAAACTGCATATGTCCCCACCTCCCACCCTCCTTTTTATACAAGAGTAAACATTTGTATGGGGATATATATTGTTCTGCTCCTATATTTTCTCCATGTATCTTGGAGCTCTTTCCATATCAGAACATGAAGAGCTTTATCATTTTTTATAGCTGTATAGCTTTCCCATCCATAACTTATCTAGTCAGTCCTAAAGTGGTGGACATTTACAACCAATGCTGCAATGGATAACCTTGGACATATGTCATTTTCCAACTCCATATCTGTAATGAGAAGTGGAGTTGCTGGGTCAAAGTGTACATGGAGTTGTAGTTTTGGTTACCAAATTCCATGTCATAAGAATTTTACCAACTTATATCTCGCCAGTAATGTATAAGAAACAGATTTCTAAAACTTTAAAGTAAGAATAGTTCTACAGCCAATATCTGATGACTAAACCCCCACTGTGTGCAGGCACTGTGCTGGGCACATTACATTTATTATCTTATTTAATACCCACCCTAACCTGAGGTGGGTTCTTATGGTTCCTGTTGTCAGAGGGGAAACCCAAGATTCATCAAAGGTGAATAGCATCTGGCTCTTCTATACCCCTTTGCACTACTCCTGGTCTCTCGTCTAGAAGTCAAGAAGTCAGTGACTATTTGTTCTGGTAATCATAAGAAGAATACTCACAGCTGGCATTTACTGAGCACTTAATTATGCCAGCCGTATTTTCTTGCTTAATCCTCACAACAGCCCCATGACACAATCCCTGTTATTACCTTGCATTTTTAGTAAAGAGAAAACCGAAGGCTGCTGAGAAAACTGAAGCCAAGAAGAGAGAAGAAAGGGCCTGGTTAGTGGCCCCGCTGGGCTAGGACCCCCTTCTCTTGACTCCTGGGCAGTGCTCTTTTCTTAACACCTTGCAGTCACACTTGCCTGTGATGTCCTCAGCCATGGGCTGGTACAGAAGTGTGGATGGCAGGTTCATGCTGCATGCCTGGCCCATCCAGGCAGTAAGATGACAAACAAAGGTGGCACAGGTATAATTTGCAATCCAGCTGGCAAGAACCAGGGTCTGGCCAGGAGCCCTGCAGCCCACCTGGCAGGATCTAGCCAAGGCATCAGAGAGCCTGAGTTCCTGGGTTAGCTCTCCTACACACTTGCTACCACTTACTATAATGACAACAGAAGCCAGTATGTATTCAACCCTTGCTATGTGCCGGGCGCTATAAATAAAGCACACTGCTGCACTTAATCCTTGCAGTGACCCGCTGCTCAGAGAGGTGAAGGGACTTGCTCAATGTCACAGCTGAGCACAGAGGAAGAACTTAATCAATGGAAGTGAAGTTTGTTATTCTTACCATTTGTCACCACTGTGTGTCTGCTGGCAGAACCTGGGTGGTTCCCTGTCCCCTGTGAGACTTCTGGCTTCCCACCTATCAAGGGGTGGAAGTCCCTGCTCCATTGGGTTGTGAGGGACAAATGAGATCTTATGTGAAAATGCTTCATAAACAGTTTTTTAAAAAAGTCGAGAAATGATTGATCGAGGTGTTATTGGCACATTTCTCCATTAGCTGAGCTTTTCGTGCATCTTCTCTTTGAACTTTGTATTTAGCCCATCACAACATCTGTCGCCTTCCATGGAGGAACTTCTTCGGGCCTCTCTCCCCGCCACCTGCCGCGGAATCCAGAAATGATTGATCGAGGTGTTATTGGCACATTTCTCCATTAGCTGAGCTTTTCGTGCATCTTCTCTTTGAACTTTGTATTTAGCCCATCACAATATCTGTCGCCTTCCATGGAGGAACTTCTTCGGGCCTCTCTCCCCGCCACCTGCCGCGGAATCCTCAGGCAGGAACTCTTCCTCATTTCTGTATTCCAGAGCCCAGCGCAGCGCTTGCACCACCCAAAGGAGCTTCATCCATTTTCACTGACCTCAGCTGAGTTTGGGAGATTTAAAGCAACACTTAGATAATTTTAGCCAGAAGACTTCTTTCTGAGGACAAAAGGCAAGAGGTTGAGCCCTGCCTTATAGAGTAGGGTCACTTCCTAGGTGCAGTGCACCCTGTGAGTGTATAATCGTCCATCCCTGTGCAAACACAGGCTCGGTGGATCAGCAGGCACTGCCCTTTAGGAAGGAGGGGAAGAGAAGAAAGAGATAATTCAGGGAAAGTATGGGGAACTCTCCCGGACCTCCCAGGAAGAGGTGACTTGAGGACACTGGCTGCCTAGTTGTTTTTGATGGTTTTCATTACTTGGTTGGAGCTCCTGTGGAGTAAATGTCTCTCAGGCATATTTTGGGGATCTAATTCTGGAGTCCTTGAGCACAAAAGAATGCAATAAAATACCTGCTCCCTGGAAGTGGAGATGGCTGCTTAGTGGGCTGCTGAGGCTGTCTGGACACACTCTTTGCAGATAGGGAAGCCCCAAGAGGTTATGTGACTTGCCCGCAGTCTCAGAGGGAAAGTGTCAGAACCACAACCACTGCTCACAGTTCCCGGACAGGAGAGATCCGCTGACTGAAAGGCTGAGAGTTGAGGTAAACTGAGGAACAAAGGCAGTTTCTCCAGAGCAAGAACGTAGTTTTTATATTAAAATACCAAATGCATTTGTCCCAGGGTCTCTATGCCTCTTATGATGGTTGGAGCAGTTAACTTTTAGACTGAACTTGCCCTTCCAACTCCAGACCAGAAACACCATGTATTTGTCATACTTCCTTTTGACTCATGACAATTCCTCAGCAAGTCCTGCAGAAGGGAGTGTTGATAAGCCACAGAGTAGAGGAAGAAAGCATGATGAGGTGGCATGAGGGGCTGCCTTACTCACCAAATGTAAAGGGAACGAGTTTACTCCACCTGTCTCCATGACCAACAGGGGGCTTTCTCCTCAAAGAAGGAAAGAAAATGGCAGCCAAAGTGTATCCAACTTACAGCACTCAATTTGCCAGTGTGTTCACAGTGTCTCTGTAACATCATAGTGTTTATTCTGGTAGTGTTTGCTGAGGTGGGGACAGTCATTAATGTTAGATGAGCACACTGAGTAAGGCCCAGAGAGGTTAGGTGGCTTGTTAGAGGGCACGTGACAAACTCTTGCAGTTGGTCAAACTCCAGCAGCCTCACGTGGAGCTCAGGCTTCTTCCTGCCTCTAGCAGATTTCACAAGACCTAGGGTCAAGTGAAGGAGAGGCAGCTCTGAGACACACCCGAGAGCAGTTGCTGGTCAGGCATTCCTGGCAACATGTGGTACTGCGGCCGCCCACGCCTCTTCCATGATGAAAGCTGATGGGCAGGGCCCACTGTCCGCTGGGGCCGGGCAGTGCCTGTAGCATGGTTTAAGGGCACTGAGAGGTCTCCCTTCTAAAAATATCTTCCTCCACTTTCCGGCTGTGAAAGCCGAATGGACACATGAAAGTCTTACTCCCTTGGTTTGAGGCATTATAGTCCTAGTAGTTCTGATTTTAAAATTAAATACCATTATGTGTGGAACCATCTGAGACTTTACCATGACATGACACCTTACTTGGTATTTATTTATAGCCCTCTCTCAGTCCAAAGAAGGATTTGAGAGTATCACATGTTTACTTCCCAGATTAGCCAGTTGAGGGACACAGACCTAGTCCTGGCAAATCCATGGAGCAGCTAGAGAGAACTTTAACCCTGTCCTGGAGGGCCAGCCTGTTAGCTCAGTTGGTTAGAGCATGATGCTGATAACACCAAGGTCCAGGGTTTGGTCCCTGTACAGGCCAGTCACCAACAAAAAAATCCTATGAAACTCTGCCTTGGACATTTCACTTCCTGCTCAAAACACTCTAAGAGCTTCCTGTTGCACATTAAATGAGATCCACATTCAGAGTGTTCCCAGGCCCTGTGCATTCAGGCTCTTGCCTGACTTGTCACCCTCACCCCATGCGATTGGTCACCTTGCCCTCTGCACTCCCACCTCACCACAAAAATGCACCAAGCCCCTTCCTGCTACTGAGACTTCCGACGAGCTGCCCCTTCCGCTAGTAGACCTTTCCCATCCTCTCCTGTTTCCTCTCTATCCTCAGGCCTTGGATTGAAATACCACATCTTTGGTGGCCTCCCTGACTGTGTCACCTAAGAAAGGTGCTCCCTCTTGTCTTTCAAAACAGTCTGTTCTTTTCCTTCTACCATTTGAATGTGTGTGTACAGTCGACGCTCCTTATTCTCAGGTTCCATTCTTATGAATTTGCCTACTCCCCAAAATTTATCTGTAACTCTAAAATCAGTACATGAAGCACCGTTCAGGTCATTAGGACATGCGCTGAGCAGCAAAAAATTTGAGTCACCCCACGTCCATGCTCCCAGCTGAGATCCAACGAGGTGACACTCCACCTTCTTGTTTTGGTCTCATGCCCTCATACTCAGTGTCCTTTTTACAGTCAATTTAGTACAATGTTTTTTTACAATTTTGTGCTTTTTGTTGATGGTTTCATTGGCTGTTTCAAATGGCCCATGAGTGCAGTGCTCCTGAGTTCAAGAAGGCTGTGACCTGCCTTACAGAGGAGCTGTATGTGTTAGGTAAGATTCAAGCAGGAGTTGTTCTGCTGTTGGCCATGAGTTCAATGTCAATAAATATATATATTAAATGGGGTGTCTTTAAATAGAAGCACATATAAAACAAGGTTATGTATTGATTGGTCGAGAAGTCCAGAAGCTCACAGGAACCTAATCTTGCAGGAGCAATGGTTTAGTATTCATTAATTCAGTACTTGCAGTGACTTTATAGAGCATAACTACTGCAAATAATGAGAATCGTGTATTTTTATTAGTTTCTTAGCACTGCCATAACATACTACAAACTGAGTGGCTTAAGGCAACAGAAATTTATTGTCTCATAGTTCTGGAGGCTAGAAGTCTGAAGTCACGGTGTCGGCAGGGCCAGGCTTCCTCCATAGGCTCTTCCTTCGCTTCTCCTAGTTTCTGATGGTTTTTGGACAATCCTTGGTGTTCTTTGGCTTGCAGCTACATATCTGCCTTGGCCATCACATGGTATTCTCTCTGTGCATCTCTGTCTCTCTTCTCCTCTTGTATGGATACCAGTCATATTGGATTTATGGCCCAATCTACGGCTCTTCCTTCGCTTCTCCTAGTTTCTGATGGTTTTTGGACAATCCTTGGTGTTCTTTGGCTTGCAGCTACATCTCTGCCTTGGCCATCACATGGTATTCTCTCTGTGCGTCTCTGTCTCTCTTCTCCTCTTGTATGGATACCAGTCATATTGGATTTATGGCCCAATCTACTCCAGTATGGCTTCATCTTAACTAGTTACATCTGCAAAGACCCTATTTCCAAATACGATCACATTCTGAATTTCCCAGAGGACGCGAATTTGAGGGGAGGACACTATTTAACCTAGTAACTCATGCACACAGTGTTATTTAATTAATATCTCTCTCTCCAACTCAATTGCAAGCTCCATGAGTCAAGAACAATGGCTTTCTTATTCATCTTTTTATCCTTAATACCAAGTCTGGCCTTATAATACATGGTAGAAGCTCAGTAAATATTTGTGGAGGAAGAATGAATGAATGAATGAATTTCAAAGCTTAGAATATTAGAATAATTGAGCCAGCAATGATCAAACTTTCCTGGAGCCCTAGGCTCCAGGACATCCTTCATCTGTCAGGTCGGGCTGTTAGAGAGGTCACATGGGTGGGCTTGCAGTCTCAGCCCCCCTCCCAACTTCACTTAAACCAGTTATACTGCTTGCATCTGTTTTAGGGATTTCGCTTCTATGTAATATGGTTTTTATAAAAGTGCTTCAATGGGTTTTAAAAGTGTGAAAACCACTGAGCCTAGTCCCCCATTTTATAGTTGAGGAAACTAAGGTACAGGGACATGAAAGATCTGCCCCTAGTCACCAGCCTGTCATGGTAGAGGCAGGGCTAAGACTCAGGTCTTTAAGCCCTACTCCAGAAGTTTTGCCTCTACACTCACTCTCTGGCCAAGACATACAATGGGAGTACTTTGGAATTTTTCCTCCCTGGGACCCTGATTTTCTACCCAGAGCAACTTCTGGGAGAAGGAACTGGAACCCGTGGCTTGTGGCCCCTCCCCATAGCTCTGAAAGGCCCTTTGTGCCAAGTTCTGTGGACATTACTCAGGCCTGTTCTAGGCAAATCCGTCTGCTGGCATGTCACAATCCTCACCTTCATCTCTGAGCCCAGACATTTTGGCCTTTCTACTTTTACATGCACCCTTTGCTTTCTTGGAAGCTGAAGCCAAGTAAGGGAGGCCAGGCTCAGGGGCCCCAGGGCAGAGGGGGTGGGGTGGGGTTGGTGAGCTGCCAGAAGAGAAGGGTCTGTTTTGCAGACCTGGCTTGAGAAGAAAACTGTGCTGATTATCTCCCAGGCCCAGCTGCAGAAATGCCTTAGCTCGGCAGCAGATTATAAATAGCCTAGAATCCACTCACAGCAGCTTGAAAACAAGGTTCTGTCTTTTTTTTCCCCCTCGTGTTAGAAGAACACGGCTTTACAGCTATCCTGGGCCCCCTTTTCAGCCCCACCCCCAAAGAACCGTGATTTATGTCTTAGCACCATTACTGGGACCAAAGATCACACAGACCCAATAAACAATGATTAATTCATTGCCAAGTCCTATGGAAAAGGAGGCATTCCTTTGGAAATCTTCTCTTTCATTCTGGCATAGACATGCTGACCCCTGAGACCACAGGGGCAGTTTCACTGCAAGTTCATTACCCTGGGTTTCATCTGTTTCTCTCTGCCTTTGCACGTATTGGGGGCTGGGGAAGAGAGAAGGGTCACTGATTGGAGGGAAGGAGGGGGAACAACTGGAGATCTGAACTTGATTGTTTGCTGAGATGCTCTGGAATGAAAAAGCCAAGGATGCCAGACTGGTTCATTTGTATTCGAGTGCTTCTCTTTGGAGGAAAATCTGGAATCAGGTCTGAGTGCAAACATCCTAGAGATCCCTGGACCAATCGGCTGACTCATCAGGACCTTAAGTTTGAACAACAGGTCCTGATATGCAAAGCACTTTTTATGTCCTGCTCTCATCTGTCCTTTACAACAACTGTTTTACTTGTTTTGTTTTGTTTTCTGGAATCAAAGATAATGCCTGCTTGTCATAGAAAAGTTTAAACATTTCAAAAAAACATAAAAAACAAAAAAATCCCACTCAAATTCTAACACACTGAGACCGCAATGTTTTCATGAACATCCTTCTAGATCTCCTTTATTGAATATAAAGATGAATTTTACCTACATGGGATAATATTGTATTAGTTGGGCTCTTGGCAGAAATAGATGCAACACTCAGCTAATTGAGGAGAGTTTAAGAAATGAACTATTTACGTAGGTGCAGCCAGAGGTTAGGAAAACCAGCAAGGAATAGTGCAGTACGCCAGGGCCTAGCAATAAGGGGAAGCCATTATCACCCCTAGATCTGGAGGGCATGCGGAGGAGGTGGTTACTGCACACCAGAGCTGTATGGAGAGGGTTGCCTGTCAGGAACTTCAGGCTTCAGTGGAGACACAGCCAGCCCCAGCAAACCAGCAGAGGTGGAGCCACCCTGACCTCAATCTGCCTCCACTCTCCAACTGCTGGTGCTTCCTACAGGCCAACCCAACCAGAGTCAGAGGGCACAGAAGCCCATTGACAGCAGTCCACAGAGGCCAACACCCCAGGGCTCAGAGAAGGGTGGAGAAAGGTGGAGAGTAGGAGAGGCAAGAAGAAAAAAATATCCATTTTATCCACTGTAATGCTGCTATTATCATTCAATGGTAAGTTAAGAAATTTCTAACTCAATGAATATAGATTGACATCAGACTTTTTAGTGGGCCTTGTATGTATGTACCATAATTTATTTAACCAGTGCCCTGTTGATGGACATGCAGTAAGGTGCTAATTTCTCAGGAGCATAGACAATGCTGCAATGAGCAGATCTGTACCGACAAACTCTCTGTGCACTTAGAATATGCATTTTTGATTCTCCTTTAACATTCTTTGCAAACTGAGGCTCAGAGCTGATGAGACTTGCCCCAGTCACAGTGGTAATGTGTCTTTTCTGAATCTTCTAATTTTTTCAGTGATTAACATGGAGTGCTTCTGTAGTAGAAAAAGGAAAAATAAAGTAAATTTTTAGTTAAAAAAAAAAGACTTCTTTTTCCCTTGAAAGTCCTATCACCCACATGCTCTGAAAGGGAGGAGACTGTCAGTTCCCAGGAGAGTAGGGCCTGGGGGGTCATGTGGGACAAGGATGTGCTGAGTCAGGGGACATGGCCTGAGGAAAGTCCAGATCAGAGCTTATGGCACCGTCCTAGATAGGGAAGGCGCCATACTGGACAGTGGGGGAGAAGAGAGGAAGTGCATGGGACAGAGAGGAAATGACGTCACAGGACACACCTCTGCTGGCTTCACAGTTGTCACCTCAAGAAGTGGAAACAGCTCCAGAGGACTTGCTGGGGTAAAGGGGGAGGAAATGGGCTTGGAAGTGAGGTGGAGGCGAGCTGCAGGCGGAGTGCTGCTGCTGCCTCTCAGGGCACTTCCTGTTTGCACCTCAGGAGACCTGGCATTAGTAGGCACTTAACTGATGCACATTTCTTCCTTTTTTGCCCAAAAGCTGGGTGCCAAGCCAGATGAAATCTTTTATTCAATTTTTAAAATTCAAGAAGCATTTGTTGAGAAGTGGACAGAGACATAGGTAAACAAGATTCTTTTCCTGCCTTCAGGGGACTTGGAAACTATCGTATGTCTGAACCCACCAGGTACTTCTGTGCCTTTGTTTGACTTTTATTCTCTGTCTGGAATATCCTTGTATCTTCTACCCGGTGAAGTCCCTTACATCCTTTGTTGTCCACTTACGTGGGAACCTAAACTAAATGCGTCAGTCCCTCCTCTGCACCCCTAGAGCAGCCTGTCTACTCTTGACTTGTCTACTCTTGACCCCCCTGGCTTGATATAGACCAGTCACTAAAAGTTTTAGTGGCAGATGGCCTTGGCTTCCATCCTAGCTCTGCCACTCACAAACCTGGTATGTCTCAGTCTCCTCACCCGAAAAAATGGGAACAAGAAAATATCCTACTCTGGATGGAATCAACCTAACTTCCCACCAACAGGTGAGTGGATTAAAAAACTGTGGCATATACACAATGGAATTCTATTCCGCTGTAAAAGGAAATGATATCCTGTCATTTGCAGCAACATGGATGGAACTAGAAACCATCATGTTAAGTGAACTAAGTCAGGCACAGAAAGATAAATACCGCATGGTCTCACTCATAAGTGGAATCTTAAAAAAAAAAAAAAAAAGTGGTTCTCATAGAAGTAGAGAGTGGTTACCAGAGGCTGGAAGGGCTGGGGGCAGGCGGGAAAGTGGTGGACTAACGGGTGCAAAACTACACTATCTACCCTGAGTGCATCATTGTGCAGTATATGCATGTATCGAAACCACACACTGTATCCCACACACATGTGTAAGTAAATGTTAAAAGAAAATTAAAAAAAAAAAAATCCTTCCCTGGAGGGCTGCTGTGAGCGCTGAGTCTATACATGTAGAGCATGTGGAGCAGAGCCTGGCACAGAGGAAATGCTCCTCAGTGAGCGTTAGAGTTGTTATTATTCATCGCTGCCCACCTGGCACAGAACAGAGGCTCCATGGACATTTGGCAAAAGAACTGATGTTTATCCATTACTAAAATAGCGGGATAAAATATGATCGCAACACGGCCCAGAATCAACAACACACGAGGGCGGGACACGCAGTGTAACATGCTGCATGAGGACAAAAGACTTCTATGATAAGCAGACTAAGGAGGAGGTACAGGTGGGCGCCATTGCCCAGTAGGGATTAGTGTACTGGTCACAGAGGGGGAACAGAAGAAAGGGCTACTGAGCCTCAGCTCCTGCACTTCTTAACTGTGTGACGCTGGACAAGTCCCCTAAGCTCTCTGGCCTTCAGTTCACATTTTAAAAATGAGGATACATGCCCCCTTCTCACAGAGTTATTGTGAGGACTAGGTGGGGTAAGGTAAGGAACACTCCGGGCCCCCAGTGAGGCAGGCTGGCCGCTGTGACTTCACGGTCTATGTTACTACTCCAGGCAGCGCCACCGTGGGGCTCTCATCCACGGCCCTGCTGCAGGGTTGCTCTCCACCTGGTGAGTTTCCTGCAAGCTTTCCGATCCAGGATTTCCAGGTTCTGGGAGCCTCTGTCGGGCTCAAGAATGGAAAGCTGGGGAGTCGTCCTAGAGGAGCACAGCCGGCTCTGCTGAGTTCCAGGTCCCTGCCGAGAGCCCATCTGCTAGGTCTGCCAAGGCCAGAGCAATGAGGTGGAAGCCGGGGAAGGAGTCCCAAGTCTGAGCTGGATGCCAGTCTGGGAACTGCCTCTCTGCCTCTCGTGATGTCCCCACAGGCTCCATCAGTTCATCGGCCCCTGCTGGCTTCTGTTGCCATGGAGACTGTCCCCCTCAGAGGCCCTGTCTCCCGTCTTCTGACTCCCACATGTTCTTCTTGACAGGGAGTCCCTCCCTTACCTAACCAACCTACTCCTCCCCAAGGGCAGCCTCCCCATTTCTTTCATTCATTCATTCATTCGTGCATGCATTCATGCAGATAACAAACATATTGGGTGCCTCCTACATGCCAGGCACTGCTTTAGGTGCTGCAGATACAGAGAGCCCCTGCCCTCGTGAAGATTACATCCTAGTGGGGAAGAGAGGTGATAGACAAATATGTGTGATGCAAAGGAAGTAATGCAGTATGGCTTCTCAGAGAAAGTGACTCTTGAGCAGAGGCCCAAATGTAATGAGGGGACAGCCACATGGGTATCTGGGGAAAGAGGCTTCCAAGCCAGGGAACAGCCCGTGTGCAGACCCTGCATCAGTAACAACCATGACGGGATGTTGGAAGAGGCAGCCTGGAGGGCTGGAGGGCAGGAAGTGAGGGGGCTCAGGGTGCCAGGGGAGATTGCAGTGATGCCAGGGTTCAGATACCATAGGACCTTAGACGACATGCCAAAGATGTTGCATTTTATTCAAAGGAATTAGAAGGTGTTTCTACTGGAGGATTTAAGCAAGGGAAGGGGACGCTCTGATTCCATTTTTAAAGTTTCGCCCTGGAGGCTGTGTGCAGACTTGGTGGCAGTTTGGGGCTCACCCAGGAGGAAGCAGGGATCTTAGTTAGAGGGCTGTTTCAGTAATCCAGGTGAGACGAGAGGTTGGATTGGACCAGGGTGGGGGTGGTTAGTGATCACAAATGGGTGGACTCC
>NW_007726299.1:789390-791997 GCF_000696425.1 Galeopterus variegatus | reverse complement strand
CTCCAGGTTCCTCTGGCATTTAAAAATTAAGATAAGGAGGGAGATCCAGTAAAAATGACTACAACCAGTTCAGTAGGAGAGAAGCAGTAAAAGAGTAGCATTCCAGAAGCTAAGTGAAGAAAGCTTTAGTGTGGTAGGCAGAATAATGGCCCCAGAAGATGTCATAGCCTAATCCCCCAGCCCTGTGAATATGTTACCTCACATGGCGAAGAGACTGTAGGCACGATTAAAGTTAGGGATCTTGAGATGGGGGGATTGTCCTGGAGTATCTGGGTGGGTTTTAAAAGTAGAGAATGTTTCCTGGCTGAGGTCAGAGGGAGATATGATACAGAAGAAGGGTCAGAGAAATTCGATGCTGCTGGCTTTGAAGATGGAAGTGGGGGCTACAAACCAAGGAAAGTGGGCAGCGTCTAGATGCCTCTGAAGAGGCAAGGAAACGGATTGTCTAGCTCTAGAGTCTCTAGAATTCTATAGCAGAACTCTGCCTGCATTTTAGCCTAGTGAGACTTGCCTCCGACTTCTGACCTACAGAACTGTAAAATAACAAATCCGTGTTGTTTTAAGCCACTTTGTGGTGATCTGCTGCAGCAGCAATAGAAACTAGTACAATAAGGAAGTGATCAGCTGGTCAAATCACAATCCAAGCCTGAGTAAAATGAGAATGAAAATTCTCCAACGGTTTGGGCGAGGTGGACATCATCGGGGACCTTGATCGCATGAGTTCAGGGGGGATGAAAGCAGATTGGAATGGACTGAGGAGAATGTGGGAGGGGAGGCGGTCAAGTCTGAGAAAGGGCCAATCCCTGGAAGAAATTTGCTAGAAAAGAAAGCTGACAAATGGGGCAGAGATGTGTGTGGGCTCAGGGGAGTGTTTCTGTTCTTGTTTTTTCAGATGGGAGGTATTACTTGCATGCTTGTGTGCTGATAGGAATGATCCAGGAGAGAGGCAAAAATGTGACAAAGCAGGACAGAGTCTACATTCCGGCTGCAAGGCCTATACCCCACCCAGCCCGCGCTCTCTGCAGCCAGCAGCAGAGGTGAAAACCAGACCGAAGATCAACGCCTCCACCCAACCTTTCATGGAATACAGGGATCTCTCCCAAACAACCTGGACACTGAATCTACCCTGGAGCCACTCCCATCTCTGGGTTTGATTCTGTAGCACCTGGACCCATCCTTTCCATCACTTGTATTCCCAGGGCTCTGAGGTCCCTCGGGCTTCTGTTTGCATGTTTCCCTGAGCAGTAAAGCCGCATCTATCTTCTTGTATTTCCCAGCTTGAGAAACTGACACATGGAGGGCATGTGACGAATGCTCTGTTGCAAGCTGGGAACAGCTGCCTCTACTGAGTACTCACCAAGTGCAGGGGCTTCACTGGCCACAGATGTGCTTTCACACAGTCCTGACAACAGCTCAACTGTCCCCATGTTATAGGCAAGTGAGCTGAGGCCCAGGGAGGTTAAACAACTTGCCCAAGGTCACATGGCTGGTAAATGGCAGGGTCAGAACTTGAACCCAGGCAGTCTGACCCAAGAGGCTCACCTTATAGCTCCACATGGCCTATGGTGTGTAATGATTGGAGGGAGGGAGTCAACTCCAGGTGCTGATGGAGCCCAGAGGAAGGGAGCTGAGGCCTTCCTGGAAGGGACACCTGAACTTGGTTTCGAAGGATGAGGAGGACTTAGCCAGTAAAGAAGCGGTGGAGGGAATACAAAGAGAAACAAAAAGCATGATTGAGCGCACCAAGGTAGAAGCACCCGGGGATGGCTCCATGTGCTGTACGGTAGGAGTGTGCAGCAGGCAGGGGGCCACAGGGCTGTGGCGGGCAAGCCTTGCAGACCCGGCTGAGAACTGAGGCTATATTTTGTAGACAATAGGAAGCCCTGACGGAGCCTGGTGAAAGCTATACAGGTGCCAGGACCCCACCGACAGGGCTGGGGTCCAGCTTTGGTCACAGTGCTAGAAAACGGAACCCGGGCAGCAGCATCCCAAAGCTGAACTTGTTCCACCACCCCCACAGCTGAACCTGGCCTGTCCAAGTCTATGGGTTCAAGTCAAAAAATCATTGGGTCTGGCCAGTTAACTCAGTTGGTTAGAGCTTGGTATTATCACACCAAGGTCAAAGGTTTAGATCCCTATACCAGCCCAGCCACCAAAAAAAAAAAAAAGCAGTGACCAGAGACCAAAGCCTGGAAGGGGGGTGGTGTTAGAGAAGGGAGCAGGGCCAAGCTCTGTGTTCTTGCAGACAAAGAGAGATGGCAGGCTGAGAGATGGGGGCAGCATGTGACACCTGGGCCACAGGCTTAGGCAGCAGCCATGGCAGCCGAGGGGATAAATGCTCCCTTTGTCCTGCGTGTAAATTCTCTGGAAAAGAAAGGATTCCAGGGCCTGCTTCTCCCACTTGCATAATGCTGACTTCCCAGAGCCCTGCTGCAAGGGCCTGCTGTGGCATTTGGGAGCATTGAGGCCCCTTCACCGTCTCGTTCCTTCCAGGCATGCAGAAGCGGGGAGCTGGAGTGGTGTGCCAAGTGTCCTGCAGGGGATTGCAAGGCTGGGCCGAGGTGCAGCCTGTGCCAGGAACTTTGCTTCACAGCCCTGAGGAAATCA
>NW_007726299.1:787759-789111 GCF_000696425.1 Galeopterus variegatus | reverse complement strand
GTTCCTTCCAGGCATGCAGAAGCGGGGAGCTGGAGTGGTGTGCCAAGTGTCCTGCAGGGGATTACAAGGCTGGGCCGAGGTGCAGCCTGTGCCAGGAACTTTGCTTCACAGCCCTGAGGAAATCAATGGACCTTGGAGCTCTGAATTAGAAAGAGTCTTAAGCGCATCCCCACCAGGTCCCCCTAATACTTGCTGTCCCCCACGCCTACCTGCCACTCCCCACTCCCCTGCCTTCTGCAGCCTAGAATGGTGACAAGCACAGGCTTTGGAGTCAGAGAAGGCTGCATTCAAATTCTGACACTGCCAATTACAATGACAAGCTAATTTACCTCTACGAGCCTCAGTTTCCCCATCTGCAAAATGGACGTAACAGCGCCTACTTCATAAGGTTGTCAATAGGAAATGTAACATGCTTAGATAGAGACAGTGAGGGTAGACAGCCCAAGCCCAGTAGGTCATCTGGCCTGTGTTTTAATTCCTCCAAGGACAAGACAATTGCTACCTGCATTCCATTGTCAAACCAAGTGCAAATCTGTGTCTTCCACACTCATGGGTGCTGAGGGTAAAGAGGAAGGGCCCATATTTACAAAACATTTCCTATGTGTTAGTGTTATCATAAATGACTCAGAGACATTAAGGGCNTATTTACAAAACATTTCCTATGTGTTAGTGTTATCATAAATGACTCAGAGACATTAAGGGCCTTGTCCAGGGCCACATAGAAGAAGTGACCAGGATTTGAGCCTGAGTCTGTCCAACCCTCTGCACCATGATACCACAAAAGAACTCTTCACATGTGTGAAAACAGCTCCCACGGCCCCTCTTAGTGTTTTCTCTTCTCCAGGGAAAATATCCATTAGGCCTCAGGGGACATGGTTTTGTGTCCCTTCACCATCTTGACCCTCTCCTCTTGACAGGCTCCATTTGTCACTGTCCTTCTTTTGTGGAATATACTATAAAGCATATGTACTTCACAGGGCCTGGTTTTCCAAAGCCTTGCAGTTTCAAATATTGGACCTTGCAAGGACTGGAAATTTCCCTCAGGCTATAAGTCTCTGTTGCAAGATAAGGCTTGTGGCACAGCAGGTTGCTGGTTCAAAGACAGACTAGTTACTGATTGTTATGTAAAGATACTGAGAAATTGCTGTTAAGAAGGAATGTCTGCTAAGATCAAGCTTTTGTTAATTGCCTTACCAAAATGTCATCTGGCTTGTTTCACTGAAAGTTACCAGCCTATATTATTAAACTATAACCCCACCTTTGTTCTCTCCCTGTAACTTCCTGGTCTGGAAAATGAAGGAAGAGAACCCCAATTTGGCATTAATTTCCCAAATGGAAGAGTTGGCTCTCGC
>NW_007726299.1:783542-786729 GCF_000696425.1 Galeopterus variegatus | reverse complement strand
ACAGGAACGCACTCTCACCTCCTTTATTCCGAGTGATAAGTTTATGCTACTAAAACCTACAATGTCACACTTGGGTCATCCACATTGTGCTGATGGCTCTCATACTCACTGTATTCAGCTTACAAGAACAGCAGGCACCCTGTGCTCTGAGCAGCTTGTAACTGTCATTGCAGATCTTCACTGCAGGTGATAAAACCCCCTTCAACTAGTTTAAGCAAGTCAAGCCTATTATATATTTGGCGGCTCACAGAACTTCCAGCAGGGCTGAAGAGTCAGGCTTGGATGCGACACAGCCGTGAACAATTCACAAACCATCACTGGCTGGGCTTCTCTAGTGGAGACACCACTGCCACTGGACAAGGAGGCAGCACTGTCCTGGTGCTGATGCTGGCATGGGGAACTGTGTCTAGAACCTCTGCTCCTCTGCAGTCCAGGTCTCCCACACTCAGCACCTCCTTCTTCACCTCAGTCTCTTCTAACGAAGCCTCCCTGGGTTCATTTCAGGGGTTAAATGAGTTCATGCATAGTTGGCCTCCAAGATGGCCCCAGCGATCCTTGCCTCCTGGTATTTGTGTCCTGGTGTAGTTCCCTCCCACACTAGATAGGGCTGACCTGTGTAGCCAATAGGATGTTGCAGAAGTGACAGAGAGTGATTTCCAAGACTAGGTCATAAAAGACATTGTAACTTCTGCTTTGCTCTCTTGGAGCAATCACTGTAGGGAAGCCAGCTGCCATGTCATAAGGACACTTAAGCAGGGCTATGGGGAGACTGAGTGGCAAATAACTGAGGCCTCCTGCCAACCACCAGTGAGCCTGGCACGTGGGGAGCCATCCTGGAAATGGATCCTGCAGCCCCAGTCAAGCCATCAGATGATGTGGCCCCAGCCAACATCCCAGCTGCAATAGAGGCCCTGAGCCAGAACCACACAGCTAAGCTGCCTCCAGACACCCGATCCACAAAAGCTGTGTGAGAGAATAAAATAAGGACAGAGAAAATGTTCAATATTTATTGCTTACATTTTGGGAGAATTTGTTATGGAAAAATAGATAACTAATAAAATATGTATAAAAACAGAACACTGCCTAGCTCATAATCAGCATTCCTTAAATGCTGTCATTTTTATCCGCAGTCACCTCTGTGCCAAATGTCAGAAACTGTCACCTCAGCAGCCTGAGGAGTCTGAAAAAAATTTTTTAAATGATGATTTCACTTAATCCTCCTGGCAGCCCTGTGACTGGGCATATTAGTGTCCTCATTTTACAAATGACAAGAGGGTGAATCACTTGCCTCGAGTTCCATAGAAAAAGCTCCAGGATTTGAGGCCTGGCTGTCTGACTCCATCCCAGCATCAGACCCTGTTCAATGTACAACAGGCACCAAGTGCAGGCTGGATTTCACTGTAGGAAGCTCCCAGCTTCAGGAATTGTCACTTAAGTCTCATGAAGATGGCAGGTGGACACTGGGGAGAAGAGTGGAAGCAGATAGGGAGAGAAACCAGGGATTGTAATGAATGGGACCCAGGAAGCACTTTTGACATCAGCGCTCACACTTCCCCACCACCACTCCTTGGGGCAGAGATGTCACGAGCACCCAGGATAATTCAGCTGATGGGAAGAATTCAGAGCTGACAACTCCTTATCGAAGATTTTTCTGGATTAAGGTGCTGGCTGCCTGGGAACCTCCCAGTTCTCCCAGGTAGCCCCCAGGGCTCTATCTTCAGCTGGGCCATCTTCCTCACAAGGCGGACACTCAGCCTGTTTCTTCACCACATTTAAGCTGCCACTTCTGGCTCCAGTCCTGGGGTGTCTCCAGTCACCCATCCAGTGCTAACCCTGAGGTAGAATCTAGCCTCCCCCCACCACACTTCTCTGCTGTCTCCCAAAACAGGGACCTAAGGCCCTTTTCATTGTAAGGTTTTTCTTGGGATGGGGGAGCACAAAAATAATAAACATCAGAGTTACAGTGGAAAGAGTTTCAGGAATTCACAGCATAGAGTAATGGAGAGAATATAGGTCTGAAGATAGACCACCTAGGCTCAAATGCTGGTAAAATTACATCACTGATATCACTCTCTGCAAAGGATCATCTGAACAATAAAGATGATCCTTTGGGGAGGGCCATTTGGCAAAAGCTGTCAAAATCTAAAATGCACACACCTTTCCACTACCAAGAAACTGCTACAGAAATACTCTCATGTATGCTCCAAACCCAATGCACCAAGAGTTCCATGACCACAATGTTTATAATGAAAATTTGCAAACTTTTACCCATCGGGAAATAAGTAAATAAATTATGGAGCACCCATAACATGGAATTGTTTTGCACTGTTAAAATGAGCTGGAAAAAAGAGAACATCTCCATGGCGCTTTCTCCTCCCCCAACAGTTTCAGGCACAGTCTTGCCTTTACCCCCAGTGCCTTCCTGGTTGCCCGAGATCTTGTCTTCTCACCATACTTGGCCAACGCCTAGCAGAGCACCTTGACACCAGAGGAGGTTCCATAAGCAGCTGGCGAGGAGTGGAATGACATGGAGCTGGGTTAGATGCTGTGCGAGGTCTTCTGACCTTCCTGAAACCAACTACCTTTACAGACAAGCTGTCGGCAGCGTGGGCACAAGCAGCTGGCGAGGAGTGGAATGACATGGAGCTGGGTTAGATGCTGTGTGAGGTCTTCTGACCTTCCTGAAACCAACTACCTTTACAGACAAGCTGTCGGCAGCGTGGGCAGTGGAACCTAGAGCTCCTGCGCCTGTGCCCCATCAGCGTCCTAACACGGGCTCTCCTCATCACCTTACTTCACTGTTGCGACAGCCTTGACTGAGGTTTCTGCCTCCATCTCTTTCCCTCCAAACCAGCCTCCATGCTGCTGCCAGAATAATCTGAAGCACAGCTCTGCCTTACTCTAGCTCCCGGTGATTACGGTGGGAAGTCCACGTGCCTAACACAGCAGTCCCTACCACTGTGCAATCCCACATCATCTCCGTCTAATCCCCTTTAGTTAAGAAGAGCCTTTGCTCAGCCACCCTCATGCCAGGCCCAGGCTCCTTCCTTTGCCTTTATTTATACCTACACCCTTGCCTATATTTATTCTTTTGCTACCTGTAGAGTTCTCTCTTCTCTTCCCTGCTGAGACCCTTTCTCCATCTTTTCATACCCAAATCCTACTGATCCTCTAATGGTGACCTCTG
>NW_007726299.1:780584-783527 GCF_000696425.1 Galeopterus variegatus | reverse complement strand
TGTCTTCTCACCATACTTGGCCAACGCCTAGCAGAGCACCTTGACACCAGAGGAGGTTCCACAAGCAGCTGGCGAGGAGTGGAATGACATGGAGCTGGGTTAGATGCTGTGTGAGGTCTTCTGACCTTCCTGAAACCAACTACCTTTACAGACAAGCTGTCGGCAGCGTGGGCAGTGGAACCTAGAGCTCCTGCGCCTGTGCCCCATCAGCGTCCTAACACGGGCTCTCCTCATCACCTTACTTCACTGTTGCGACAGCCTTGACTGAGGTTTCTGCCTCCATCTCTTTCCCTCCAATCCAGCCTCCATGCTGCTGCCAGAATAATCTGAAGCACAGCTCTGCCTTACTCTAGCTCCCGGTGATTACGGTGGGAAGTCCACGTGCCTAACACAGCAGTCCCTACCACTGTGCAATCCCACATCATCTCCGTCTAATCCCCTTTAGTTAAGAAGAGCCTTTGCTCAGCCACCCTCATGCCAGGCCCAGGCTCCTTCCTTTGCCTTTATTTATACCTACACCCTTGCCTATATTTATTCTTTTGCTACCTGTAGAGTTCTCTCTTCTCTTCCCTGCTGAGACCCTTTCTCCATCTTTTCATACCCAAATCCTACTGATCCTCTAATGGTGACCTCTGGGAAGCCTTCCTTGGTCACAGCCTCTCCCCTCCCCCGTCATAGGCGGGGAGAGTGGTCACCACAGTGGATTTCTCTCCCAGTCCCCCCACCCCCCAGGGGACCTGGCATTTCACAGGCAGCAGGTGCTCAATAACTTCTTGAAAGATGATTAATGAGTAAACCAGAGCAATGGATTAGTACAGGAATGATTTCCAAGCCAATGAAAGAGTAAATAATGAATTGCCCTGAATTCATGAAGGAATGATTAAAACTGACCCTGGAGTATCCTGGTCACTAGTTCCTTTCCCCCAGATAATTGAAAGCCAGCAATGCTAAGATCCCTGTCTTGGTAAAGAAAGTCCAGATTCTAGCTAAGTATACAATTTTCTCAGGATACTGTGAGAACATCGCAGTAGAGAAACATCATAGGCAGCAACCCAGAAAAGGAAATATAGGTGGACAAAAAAATATGAAAGTATAGTCAACCTCACTGATAATAAAAAAAAAATGCAATTTAAAATGAGATGTAATTCTTTTCTCCTCTTAAATATGTAATGCTTAGTTGTCAGGGGTGGGGAAACAAGTAGNTTTAACTTTCAAATATGGGTACCATTTGACCCAGCAATTCCACTTTTACAAATTAATCCTAAAGAAATAATTGGGGGCCAGCCCCGTGGCACACTCGGGAGAGTGCGGTGCTGATAGCGCCGAGGCCGAGGGTTCGGATCCTATACAGGCATGCCCGGTTTGCTCACTGGCTGAGCATGGTGCTGACAACACCAAGCCAAGGGTTACGATCCCCTTACCAGTCAAAAAAATAAATAAATAATAATAATTATAATTGGGCAAGAAGACAAAGATTTATATATACAAGAAGTTTTATTTCAACATTGTTTGTAAAAATGCAAAGTTGGAAACAAAATAAAAGTCTGTAATACTCTAGTTAAGTAAATTGTGCTTCATCCACACAAGGAAACAATCAAACCCTCTGTGGCCATTAAAAAGACTGAGGGAGGCCCTCTGTATAGACAGGACATAATATTCCCATAGCATCAAGTGCAAAAGCAGGTGGAGAATGAGATGATCCTGCCTTGGGTTGAATGTTCCCCCAAAACTTGATCCTCACTGGAACTGTTGAGGGTGGGAAATCCTATTATGGTAATTGAAAGGTGGGACCTTGAAGAGGTGATTGGATTGTAGGACCACGCCATAGTGAATGGATTAAAAATGGTGGTCAGANAAATCCTATTATGGTAATTGAAAGGTGGGACCTTGAAGAGGTGATTGGATTGTAGGACCACGCCATAGTGAATGGATTAAAAATGGTGGTCAGAGGCATGGACTGGAGGGCTTTAAAAAGAGAGTGAACGAGGGGGTTAGTCTCTCTCTCTGCTTCCACCATCGTGCAATGTGAGATCCCTGGGTCACTGTCACCACCACCAAGACCCTCAACAGCTGTGTTCCCTGGACTTTGGACTTCCCAGCCTCAGAAAGTGTAGGCAATGAATTTCATTTTCTTTTAAAAATGTGTATATTGTCATAAAAAGCAGAAATGGACTAATATAGATCCTTTTCATTACTATATGAGTACATAATGCTTACTTGTGAATAGAAAAATTATGGGAATCTATACACCAAAATNTATATGAGTACATAATGCTTACTTGTGAATAGAAAAATTATGGGAATCTATACACCAAAATGGCTAGAATTGTGAGAGGAAGTGTTGCTTTTATATTTTGTACACTTTTGTGGTTTTTAAAAAAAGAATCATTGATTACTTTTACCATCAGAAAAATACATGGCACAGAAAAATTACTTTTATAACCAGAAAAATATATCGCTTTAAGCAGTAGCCACTTGGGTGGACCGGGCGGGGACGGAAGCCGATGGAAGAGCCCCAGAGGCAGCTGGAGGTTCCTGGTTTCCACCACTCCCCAGCCTCTGTGAGGTCTCTGCCCAAGGACCCACACCCTGGGAAAGGCTGCCACAGCCCACTTTCTAGAACAATGGAAAAATGGTGTTTTTTACAGAACCAAGAGCAACCTCCAGAGTAAACCTTGGGAACTGAGTATGTGAATGTCCCACAGCTGGGGAAACCCGCGCAGGGTGGACCCTGAGGGATAGGCGTCCTCTTCCTCGGCCTTGCCCTGCTTTGTTCCAAGGTCACTTGCCTGTGGCTACTGCCCTGACCACTCTTAGAACTCACGGCTTCATCCACCACCCCAGAATATGAACTAATAAGGATTAGGCAGAGTCCCAAACTAACCAGAATAGTGGGGAGGCAAAAAGGGTCTTATTTTAACCCAAAAGCTCCATGGGAAGGGA
>NW_007726299.1:772850-779866 GCF_000696425.1 Galeopterus variegatus | reverse complement strand
ACCAGAATAGTGGGGAGGCAAAAAGGGTCTTATTTTAACCCAAAAGCTCCATGGGAAGGGAGCAACATAGTGAAACAATCTTTGCTCATGTTTTGTAAGTACTGTATGCCAGACACTGTTGGCTAAGTCTTGGGGTCAGTGGCTTTGGAACAGACCCTAATCTAAGTTCTTTTCATCTGTGAAATGAGATAGTAATACCTATTGTTTAGGGTTGCTGTGTGGAATAAATAGATTACACATGTAATATACTTAACTCAGTCTCTGGCAGATAATAAGCAATTGATAAATAGTCACTGTTATATTAATCTTGCTGCAGATACACTTCGGTTTGCAGAAGGTGACATGCCTTCTTCACCTGCCCTGTCATCATGCCCTGTCGTCTCCATTTCAATGAGAGTGGCTGCATCACTGGGACCTTCCTCAACGAGTACACCCTGACAAGTAGCTGGGCATTGGCTGATTAGAATGTCAAGGAGGAGACCAAACACTAAACTGATCAAGGCTGTCCCAGGGAAGACACGGAAGAACTGTAAGTGAGAGATACCAAAGCCTTGAAGGTGGGTGTCATGGATGGAAAGGTGTCCTTCCCCCAAATATTGAAGTCCTAACTAACCCCTGGTACCTGTGAATGTGACTTTCTTTAGAAATAAGGGCCTTGCAGATGACCAAATTTAGATGAGGTCATTAGGGTGGGCCTAAATCCAGTATGACTGGCATTCTCATGAAAAGGGGAAATTGGGACACAGAAACAGACATGCACACGGGAAGAATGCCACGTGAAGAGGGAGGCAGAGATCGCGTGATGCATCTACCAGCCGAGCAACACCAAGGGTCACCGGCAAACCACCAGCAGCCAGGAGGCAGGCGCAGAACAGATTCTCCTTGGCAGCCCTCAGAAGGGATCAAACCTACTGACACCTTGATCTTGGACTTCTAGCCTCCAGAACAACATTTCTGTTGTTTAAGTTACCCAGTTAGTGGTACTTTGTTATGGCAGCCTGAGCAAACTAATGCAGTGGGGTACAGAAGAGAGGACAGACCTCTCCTTCTTGCTAGCTATGTGACCCTTGATGACTTACACTCTGAGATTCCTTTCTCTGTGCAATGGAGTTAATACTAGTGACTGCCTCATGAGGCGAAATGAGACACTGTGTGGAATGCTCTTGACACATAAATGCTGAAGATATCACAAATGCTCAAATCAGTCACCACTGGAGATCATAAGATGGGGCCCTGAAACTCACTTTAAGTTGCTTCGTAAGTGTTTTTTCTGCCCTTTGTAATTCTAAACTCCTTGTGCAGGAAATGACTCATCATATTGAATTCCCAGTAACACCAGGACAGTTCTCTCAACTGCGTAAAAGCCTCTTACTCAATAAGGTGTGTTGTAAATCAGGATTGTATTAGAGTAAACTCTGTAGTAAGATCTTGATGCCTCGGTATCCTCAGTCCTGGCACGGTGCCTGCCACACCTAAGGCAAACATTGATCGACTAGCAGTGAATACATGAATGAACTTTATGGGTACATGATTTGGCCTGTAGGATAATTGAATCTATGGTAAGGGGCAGTGTTTTATCCAGAAACAATTTTGTCCAGTGCCTGCTATGATCTTAGACTGGGGAAGTACAAAATAATAAGCAAAGGATTATTAAACATTTACTCTGTCAGGTCCTGGGCTTCATGAAGATTGTCTCTTGCATTCCTTGTAATAACAATATCCCATAACTACAACTCTTATCTTCATTTGGCCAGTGTGGAAACTGAGGCTCAGAGAAATCAAAAACCTTGCTCCAAAAGTCACAGCAAGTAAAGGAGAGTAAGGATTTGAACTGAGGAAGTCTGATTCCAGCATCCACACACTGAACCATTATAGCTCACTCCCTCCCTCTCACTAAATAAGTGGCGCACAAACCAGCTCTAAAGTCACTGAGTATTAGGCCTGGCAGGGACCTTGAAAAACATCTAATCCAATGGTCTTTAAAAAATGAAACTGAGAACCAGGGAGGGCATGTAACTAGATTTATAGTGAGAAAGGGCCCCAACTGAGACTTGGACCCAGGTGTCCTGACCTCCAGGCTGGTGTGCCTTGGTGAGAGAGGGCACTTGGGCTGTAACTCGTCATTTACCCAGGTCCCCAACTCTCCATCCCACAAATGGGCAGAGAAAGGCAAGGAGCTATGAAACACTGGCTGCCAAACTTCTTCCTTCATCCACAGGGAAGACCTAGGCCAGGAATGGCCCTGCACATCCATCTTTCCCTCCTCAGGCACTCCCCTCCCTCTGAGTTTATGTCTTGCCAATCTGGGCCAGACATGAATGGAATCCCACGAGCACAGGGCTCAGGCTTTGTTCTGGGTGATGTGTGGCTTGTTATAACTCAGGACAGGGACGTTAGGATCCACGGGCTCTAATAATGCAGATAATTGTGGGATGTCTAGCTCTGCTCCTAAAGAAGGCAGAGTAATCCTTATTACACCAGTTAAAGCCAACGAAGGCTGGAGCCAATCCCACAGAAGTCAAGATGGCACCTTTCAGAGCAGGGAGAGGACACTGATGAGCCTTCCTCATATTTCGCAATGGTGTGTGTTGCGCCTGACCTCTCCTCTTGGCCCTATGGCTTCCTAGGTGGCCTCACCTGTCGCTGCAGCCCCAAAGCTATAAAGCTATAGCTTTGAGTCATGGGCTGGAGTTGCTGGGATCTGGGTGCAGTAACCTGAGACCTGATTCTCCTTAAAACCACACAGGGATGGTTCCTCCAAAGACACAGGGTCCTCCGAGAACTATCTAGAAACAGCAGTGTTCTCTGAGCTATCAAACAGCTGCCAACATTCAGACTTACTGCTCAGGGAAACGTTTTGCAAGAGCAACTGTCACACATAAGCTTTTGTGGGTCACTTAAAATCACCTGGTTATTTTCCACTCAGCTGAAAGGCAGCACAGCTCTGACTGGTGGATTTGGGTTCACTGCCTTCAACTCAAGTCAGAATATGTTTGCACTGAAATGCATCTGGGGCACAAACGGTTGGGTTGTTGATACTTTCTTCCATTTCATATATTGGGAAGAGAGATCAGATACATGAACATTAATAATAAAAATGTTTATTAATCAGTACTCTAGTTTAATCTCCTCATTACAAGAGGAAACTGAGGCTCAGAGAGAGAAAGTGACTTGTCCAAAATCACACAGAGCCAGCAATGGAATCAACAGCCCAGCAATCCTGGGTTCCAGTGAAAATTGACAACAACCTATTTACAGGTGCCTGAAATTTCACCATTTGGAATTGCCACTTACCTTTTCACACTATCAATAGTCTTATGTAGGTATATGAATAGTCAATAAACACATTATTATTATAAAATATTTAAAAGACCAAATGTATTTATAAAGTTTTAAGAAGTTTTCTTTTACAGCTCCTTGTACTCTACTCAATCCCAATCCTTTCCCCAGGCTGTCCGATGTTAACAGAAGGGTGTCAAATCCATCTAGAGCCTTTTCTAAGAATATATTTACATGAGATTGAATGTCCTCATCACAAAGAAACGATTAAGTGTTGTAATAATGAATATGCTGATTACCATGATTTGATCATTGCACATTGTATATATGTATTGATATTCAAATCTGTACTCCACAAATATGAATAATCAGTACATTTCAATTAAAAAATAATAATTATTATCATTAGAAAATGGATATACTTACAATATATGATTGGGTTTTTAAATATATACTTATTATATATATGTATTATTATATTTATTATATATATTATATTTACTAATACAGGTAGATATCTAAAAACCCAATTTACATATTACTTCATTTATAAATATAAGATCAAATTATACTGTTTTGAGACCTCCTCTGTTTACTTAACCTTGTACCTTGGCACTTTTTCTATGTTGGTCCACCAATAACCTTGGTATTTTGTCAATGGCTCCATCATATTCCATTGTATGAATGTGCCACAGTATATGTTTAGCCATTTGCCTACCTTTGGACCTTCAGTTTGTTTCCCACTGTTTTCTGTTGTAGCCACAACCGCAGTGAACTTCCTTGTATATAAATCTCTGAGACATGAGCCAATGTTTCTGTAGAAGAGATATATAGAAGTGAAAATGTGAGATCATTTGTCTGGAGACTGTCTTACTTTAAGTTGTAATGATTTACTTTAATGCTGTCCAAAGGTTCCTCTTCTGAATCTTTTTTTGAGGGCCTACAATAGCTATAAATCTTTACTTATGTTTCACCTAGAATAATCACAGCAACCCTGCGAAAACAAAGTATGCTCCCTATTTTACAAAAATAAACAGCAACAACGAAAACTGGGAATAGAGGGGAACTATATCAACTTGATAAAAAGCATTTTAAAAAAAATCTAAAGTCACACTTAATAGTGACAGACTGAATACTTTCCCCCAAGACTGGAAACAAGAAAAAGATGTCTGCTCTCAACATGTTATTCAACATAGTACTGGAAATTCTTGCCAGTGCAATAAGGTAAGAAAAAGAAATACGAGACATACAAATTGGAAAGGAAGAAATAAAACTGTCCCTATTTTCAGATGGCATAATTGTCTATGCAGACAATTCCAAATAATCTACATAACATAAACAAAAACAAAATCTCCTGTAATTAATCAGTATGTTCAGCAATGTTGCAGAACACATGATTAACATACAAAAATCAAATGTATTTCCATATTCTAACCATAAATATGAATAAACAAATTTAAAACAAAACACTATTTACAGCAATTAAAAGAAAACAAAATATTAGGTATAAATATAACAAAACATGTACATGATGTCTATGCTAAAAATTACAAAATGCTAATAAAAGAAATTAAAGAAGACCTAGAGTCATACCATATTCATGGATTGGAAGACTCATCATAATAGAGATGTTAATTCTCCCCAAATTATCCATGGATTTAAAACAATTCTTGACCAAATCCCAAAAGGGTTTTGTAGACATAGGCAAACTTATTCTAAAGTTTATATGGAAGGCAAAAAAACTAAAAAAGCTTTGACAGATTTGAAAAAGAATAAGGTGAGAGGCATAACTCTACCTGATGTTAGGTCTGAGTATATAGCTACAGTAATCAAGGGAGTAAGGTGCTGGTGGGAATATAAAAACATAGATCAATGAAATAAAACAGAGACTTCAGAAATAGATCCACACAAACATGTTCAACCGATTTTCTTTTTTTACAAAGATGCAAAAAGCAATTCAATAAAGGAAGAACAGTCTTTTCAACAAGTGGTATTGGAGCAATTGGACACCCACAGGCAAGAGAAAGAAAAAAAGAAGGAAGGAAGGAAGAAAAGAAGGAAGGAAGGAAGGAGGAAGGGAAAGAAAGAAACTTAACCTAAATCTCACATTTTCTACAAAAATTAACTCAAAATGAATCACAGACTTAGATATAAACATAAAACCTTAATACTTTTGAGAAAAACATAAGAGAAAATCTTCAGCACCTAGGGGTAGGTGAAGAGATCTTAGACCTGAAATCAAATGCACAATCCATAAAAATTGAGGTATCCTGGTGGTATCTCATCAAAATTTTAAAAATTGCTCTGCAAAGCACCCTGTTAAGGGAATAAAAAGAAAAACTAAAGAATGGGAGAAAATATTTGCAAACCACATATCCAATAACAGATTTGTATCTAGACTATATGAAGAATTCTCAAAACTCAACAGTAAACAAAACAAACAATCCAATTATAGAATGAGCAAAAAACATGAAAAAACATTTCACAAAAGAAAACATACAGATGAGAAATAAGCGTATAAAATTATGTTCAATAACATTAACCACTAGGAAAATGCAAATTAAAACTACCATGAGATGTCACTACACACTATATAATTATTAGAATAGCTAAAATAAATAATATCAATAAGACCAAAAGCTGGTGAGGATGCAAAGAAACTGGACTGCTTATATACTGCTGATGGAAATGTAAAAAGGTAGAGCCACTCTGGAAAATAGCTTTACAGTTTCTTATAAAATTAAGCATGTACTTACCATTTGACCTAGCATTTGCACTCTTGAAAATCTATTCTCCACCACTCCAGTTGAAGTCAGTTACCCCTGTCTTCATCATTATAACAGATAAGAAACCAATAAGTACCTTTTTTTTTTTTCTATCCACATCCATTTTCCTTTCTTCTGTAACAACCTCCATCTTTCCTTGGGGAGCTACCCCTCCTCTGTTCTTAAGGTTTGGGTACTGCTGACCTCACCCCTGGCTTCACTGAGGAACATGTGGACCAAGTGTAACTAATCAGAATCACAGATACTGGTAACTGGGGTCACAAGATAACTGATCACTGGAACGGACCATTGGGAAAGAAGAGCCCAATTTCTTTTTTTTTTTTGACCGGTAAGGGGATCGCAATCCTCAGTATGGTGTGGTCCTCACCACGCTCAGCCAGCGAGTGCACCGGCCATCCCTATGTAGGATCCGAACCCACGGCCTCAGCACTAACAGTGCCGCACTCTCCCAAGTGAGCCACGGGGCCGGCCTGAGCCCGATTTCTTTCATCCTTTCTGAGAGGACAGGCTATAGCCTGGAGCTGTGGCCACCACCTTGACCTCATGTGGGAGAGTCCATCTGTGAAGTGAGTCACCATGGAGGAAGCAGGGCTGCAGACAGAGACAGACCAGATCCTGATGTCATCTGAACCCTTGGGTCTCATCTGGCTCTGAACTCTTCAGTTATGTGAAATTACAGTTTTCTGGGGTTTTCTTTATGTCAATTTGAATTGGATTTCTACCATTAGCAATAGTAAGAGGACTCATTGTTTCAAGCATTTATTGCATTATTTCTGCACACTTGTTTCCAGGATTTCAGATAAAGTAAAGCTCCAGGCATGCAGGCATTCAATCAGTGACATTTCCCTTGTGGAATTCCCCACTGACCTGGAAGAAGAAGTCTAAGATCGTAACCAGGGGCCCTTGGAAGAGGAGGGGGTCCTGATGGGGTACTAAAGACAGATGAAGGTG
>NW_007726299.1:769145-771276 GCF_000696425.1 Galeopterus variegatus | reverse complement strand
AGAGAACTTCTACAAATTCCTGCCACTGAACCTATAAGCCTACCTGCATTTGCACCCGCAAACACTCCCTTCCACCTGTGGCACAAAGTGAACTACAGCACCCCTCTTGAAAGCCAGTCCTTCCATTTATGCATGAGATCCCATTCCCTGTCACTTACCCAAGAACATTGGTCCAGCAATTCTCTCTTCTCCATTTTCAATTTCTCTCTCTATTGCATCAGTCCCATCAAATGAAAACATGCTGCTATTTCTTCCATTCTCCCACCTTTTAAGAGAAAAAACTAAAAACCTTCTCATGACCCCACTTTCTCTGCCAGCTCTGACCCCTTTTTTCCTCTTCCCTTTGCAGCAAAACTTTTCTCTGCCTCAGTCAGCCTCATTCAGTGCCAATTCCACTTCTGGGATATAACAAAATAATTGAAAGCGGGGTCTCAAAGAGATATTTGTCTGCCCATGTTCATTGCAACATTATTCACAATAGCCAAAAGGTGGAAGCAACCCAAGTGTCACCCATCAATGAATGAGCAGATAAACAAAATGTGGTACATAAATACAATAGAATATCATTCAGCCTTAAAAAGGAAGAAGATTATGACATATGATACAATATGAGTGAACCTCAAAGACATTATGCAAAGTGAAATAAGCCAGTCACGAAAAGACAAACACTCTGTGATCTCACTTATATGAGGTCCTAGAGTAATCAAATTCATAGAGACAGAAAGTAGAATGATGGTTGCCAGGGGGAACGGGAGGCTGTCGTTTAGTGAGTATGGAGTTTCAGTTCTGCAAGATGAAAAAGTTCTGGAGATTGGCTGNAAGAGGACTCATTGTTTCAAGCATTTATTGCATTATTTCTGCACACTTGTTTCCAGGATTTTGGATAAAGTAAAGCTCCAGGCATGCAGGCATTCAATCAGTGACATTTCCCTTGTGGAATTCCCCACTGACCTGGAAGGAGAAGTCTAAGATCCTAACCAGGGGCCCTTGGAAGAGGAGGGGGTCCTGATGGGGTACTAAAGACAGATGAAGGTGACCCTGAAGACAAATGCAGATGAGCTTTCCTGTCTTGGCAATTTTGCCAATGATTTGTCTTCCTTGCCTGTGAGTACAAACCACAGACCTGCTATTGCCAAAAAGCTGAAATTTTATACAAAATGTTACATAGAGCAATTAATTGAACAATGTTATGCAAAATTATTTAGATCATCTTTTAAGCCAGGAAATGTAGAAAAGTGCAGGACAACAGCAGATACACGATCTTTGTGATATTCACTGGCTGCTGCAAGGTGTGTCATTGTCTCAAAATCTTTTCATGTTATTGTCATACATGCCATCATTTTATGACTATGTACATTTTGTGCAAAGGATGTAGGCCAAGCAAACAAAATAAGGGCCAGAGGTCCTCAGAAATGTGAAAAGCAGACCTACAGAGAGCTCCCATGGGGTTGCTGCCCAAGTTCAAAGCATAATTATGAGAGCAGTTTGACCATCAACACTTAGCAACCTGCATGTCGGACCAGGTTCTAAAGAACAGGACTGGGAAGGGAAAGATGTACCTCTAGCATCCACCTTAAAATTATTTCATTTTAAGGAAATAAATAATTTTAATTCTTTATAAATAAAAAATAAATAATTGTTTTCTGTTTTTTTGTTTCCTTTTCATTATCTTTCCACTCACACTCAATCTCATGCAGAAGTTTAGGTAAAATATTATTTCGATGCTTTGAAGAGGGGACCTGGAGACCTTGGTCCCTGAAGACCAATATTGTAGTTTCATGACAGGTGTTAGAGAAATGAGACCATCTTACACTGTGTAGCAAAAAGAGTCTAGGCTCCAGAGTCAAACAAACCTGGACGGAAGAAGAGCTCTTCTGCTGATTAGCTGCGTGACTTTAGCAAGTTCCTTAACTTCTCTGAATCTCCATCATCTTCACCTGTAAAATTAGAATTAAAAAATAGCTACTTTTCTGGCGCATTGTGAAGTTTATAGATAATGAAATAAAACTCCTAGCAAAGTGTCCAGCTCAAAATCTCTAGCTAATCTTGCCCTCATTCTATATTATCCTCTGCGGATAAACTTGTTTCCTACATTGCTGAAAACATTGAAGCAATCAAGAGAACTTCTACA
>NW_007726299.1:766935-767649 GCF_000696425.1 Galeopterus variegatus | reverse complement strand
TGTCGTTTAGTGAGTATGGAGTTTCAGTTCTGCAAGATGAAAAAGTTCTGGAGATTGGCTGCACAACACTGTGAATGTACTTAACACCTCCAAATGGTACACTTAAAAATGGTTAAAAATTATATTTTTATGTTATGTAAATTTTACCAGAATTAAAAATTAAATTTAAAAAAACCTGCACTTTTCTCTGTTTCCAATTTCTCTCTTCCCAGTCTTCCTTCAGCCCACTCCAGTCAGCTTTCATGTCTCCCCCTCCCCTGAGATGGCTCTGGTTAAGGTCACAAGTGACTCCCACATGGCCAAATCGCATGGGCAGTCACAGCCCTTGTCTGACTAGACCTGTCAGTAGTATTTGACACACCTGATCACTCCCTCACTGGTCTACTTTCTTCTCTTGGATTCTGGAGCACACACGCTCTTTAGCTTTTTCTCCTCTCTCACCATATCCCATTGGCTTTTTCTTGAGAATGTACATAGCAAGTGACACTTCCAACCCCACTTCTGGATTACTGAAATAGCCTGCTGTCTTAGTCCATTTTCTGTTGTTTATAACAGAATAACTGAAAGTGGGTGATTTATAAAGAGACAAAATATATTTCTTACAGTTCTGGAGGCCAGGAAGTCCAAGGTTGAGGGACCACATCTTCTTACTGGTGGGACTCTCTGCAGAGTCCCGAGGCAGCACAGAGCATCCCAAGTCCACTCCTTGTCAAA
>NW_007726299.1:766380-766768 GCF_000696425.1 Galeopterus variegatus | reverse complement strand
GTGGGACTCTCTGCAGAGTCCCGAGGCAGCACAGAGCATCCCAAGTCCACTCCTTGTCAAACTGGCATCCATACATATCTCATCAAACTGTACTTAATCTCCACATAAAGACAATAATAAGGTAAAAGTTCTGCCTAACATAATGCAACTATCCTGCATGCAACCAAAGATGAACTAATCCTTTCCTCAGAAGAGGAGGTAAAGCTCCTGGAGATATTTACCATTCTCCTTACTTAAATACTATAATGTAAAATTAACAATACTTAAATACTGATATAAAGTCAATAAATCTTATGTTACATAATAAAGAAATAAGAAAAGAGCAAAAACAAAGATATTAACTTAATATATGTATATATATATATATATATATATATATATATATACA
>NW_007726299.1:763429-765702 GCF_000696425.1 Galeopterus variegatus | reverse complement strand
TATATATATATATATATATATATATATATATATATATATATACACACACAGATGTAGTCTTAATGAAATAGGGAGAAAATACTCATGACAATTACAGCTACTAACTGGTCTCATATCTCTGCTTCTGCCATAAACACCCACATCCATCCACAATACAGTAGCTAGCATGATCCCCTTAATATGTGCCAGGTCAAGTCAAACCGTCCAGTGGTCCCCCCCTCTTTCAGAGTGAAAGTCCAAGTCCATACAAAGCCATAAACTGCTCAAATTCCTCCCCCACTGCTTTCCCCTTGCTCTCTTGCCCTTAGGCACCAACCCCACTGGCCTGGGACACAGCAAGCCTCCTCCTGCCTCATTCCCTGTCACACTCTTCACCCAGATGTCCACAAAGCTAACTTCTTCACCTTAAAAAGTCAATTTAATGTCACCTTTTCAGTGAGGCCTATTCTGAGCATCTGATTTTAAATTCCAACTCACCCCCACCACAATCATCCTCATCTGCTCTACTTTTCCTTTTTCCCATAGCCCTTATCACCTAAGTGTATATATCATTATGTCATACTTTGGAATTTTTATGTACTTATCAGGTCTCCTGTTTATCTTCCATGTCTTCTGGTAGAATGTAAGCAAGGACTTTGTTTCCTTGGCTCACTGATATCTCTCTAGCTCCTAGAACAGTACCTGGTGCACAGTAGGTGCTCAGCAACTACCGGTTGACTGAACTACTGAATGAATTTTCAGGGTATTTAACCACTGCAAGTAGTTCATTACCTCATTTGATCTTCACAGAAATTTTGTGAAGCCTGCCAAAAGATATTATTATATTCATTTAACAGATGAAGAAATGGAGTCTCAAAGAGGCTAAGGATCTTCATTTATTTAAAAGGCAGTCATTCATTTACTTAGCTTTATTGAACATCATCATGGGAGAGCTATGCTTAGAACAGAGATTTATTCATGTCTATTTCTGGGTTTTTCTGCTTTTAAACACCCATGCTCCATTTTGAGAAATATTAAAATCGCATGCACCCCCAGTTAAAAGGCTGTATAATGCAAATGGCTAAAGGCAGGGGCCTTGGAGTCTGACTGTGTTGCCACCCTGTCACCCTCACTTCCCGGCTCAGTGACCCAGGGGCATATCCCTCAACGATTCCCTTCTTCAGTTTTCACACTTGTAAGATAGGAATGGCAATAACAACTACTTCAAGGCATTGTCACAGGTTCCTTGAAAGAATGCATGTAAAACGTTGTTATCGGTCCATGTGTCTTCTGCTTACCCCCACCAGCCAAGAGGATTTTACCTGATTTGCTTCCTATAATTTGCATGACAAACCAACAAGTTTTAAAAAAAATCCAAATATAAAAATAATATTGGATAGGCTTTTTCAAACCCAAGAGTTTGATATGCCCACTCTCCATCCCCCCCGGTGCCTCTCAGCATTCACAGATTGCCAAGAGTGACCCCAAGTCAAGAGAGGGCTCTGCCCCACGCCTTCCTCCTTTTGCATCTGTTCCCAGTAGAGGAAGAGCTGCTGATTTCCAGCTGCAAGGTTGAAATGGAAACCGACAAAAGTGCAAGCAAAGGGCTCAATTTCCCAATAGCTACAGCTGCTTAGCGCGCCCTGAGCTATTTTTAAACCCCTTTTCAGAAACGCCAGTGCTTGCAATGGATCTATTTTCTTAACTGCCAAGAGATAATGCTTAAAAGGGATAGCTTGAAAATATTCCACAGCACTCATAAAAATGACTGAAATAGATAGTGCACAAGACGGCCTCTGTCTGGAGCAGCAGAGGAAAGCAAGATGAAGTCTCTCAGACCCCAGGGCAGCGGTGCTGCTGGATCCACCACTGACAACCACGGCTTTATGTCTTACATGTACACTATGACCAGAAAAGGCAAGAAAACCAAACAGTAATTGTAGAGAACTTAGAGACCTGGCATTTAAATCGGTCATCAATTCCAGGAAACAGGGGACCCCAAAATAACTCCCAAAGAATCCCCCTTGACTTGAGCACTGCCTTATCTCGTAAACCTGTCTAAACTGCCTAAAGTAAACTCCTCTTTTGCCCCTTCCCTGAACTCCCCCTGAATTTTCCCTGCCTCATTTGGTAGAACCACCAGTCATGTAGTCATTTGTATTGCAAATTTAGGAATCCTCCTCACTTCTGCTTTTTTTCACCTCCCACATTCAATGAAGTCTTACTAATATTGTCTTCTAAATATTTCTCAACTCATGTTCTCTTTACATCCCCACAACCACTGCCCTGATTCA
>NW_007726299.1:760639-762587 GCF_000696425.1 Galeopterus variegatus | reverse complement strand
TTCTTGCTTAGAATTTTTTTGGTGTTTTTTGCTACTTCCTCTCAGAAGACAGTCCAAGCTTTTTAGCATAACACAGAAGGCCTTCTGTCACCTGGCCCCTGGAACCACTTCAACCTCAGCCCTTCTCAAACCTACTTCACACTTTATGCTTCAGCAACATCAAGGTATTAACAATTTTCCACACACCATATCATTTCTTCTTTCATGCCTTTGTTTATGTTAGCTACCCTGCCTGGAATGCCATTCACCTGTTTTTTAAAGGAAACATTTTAATGACAGATGACATGAATATGGTAAAGTACATAAATTGTAAGTGTACAGCTTGATGCATGGAATTGTACAGTAGTGTACAGAATTGACACATGAAAGTAACCACCATATAAATCAAGGATTAGAATACTATCAGCACTCCAGAAGTCTCCTTCCTGCCCTCCTTCCAAATTAATTAAATTCACCCAATTTCTAACTTTTTATTTATTTATTTATTTATTCATTCATTCAATCATTTAATTTATTTATTTAAAGATGACTGGTAAGGGGATCTTAACCCTTGACTTGGTGTTGTCAGCACCATGCTCTCCCAGTAAGCTAACCGGCCATCCCTATATAGGGATCCAAACCCATGGCCTTGGTGTTATTAGCAGCACACTCTCCCAAGTGAGCCACGGGCTGGCCCTCAATTTTTAATTTTATTTAAATGGAATCNCAAAAAATTATTTCATCTTAACTTTTGAGAGATATTTTAGCTAGACACAGGATTTCTACATTGGCTTATTTTTCTTTCGAAATATAGTTCATTTAAAAACTATATGTCACTTTAAATATACAGATTTATTGTTCTCAGGCTTGCATTGTTTCTGAAAGAAGTTTGGGGAAATTCTTACATTTGTTTCTTTTTCTATAATATATCCTTTGCAATTGTTGCTTTTTAATTTTTCTTTTTATCACTCTTTCATAGCAATTTGATTTTGATGTGCCCTGGTGTAGTTTTTGTTTGTTTGTTTGTTTTGTCCATCATGCTTGGATTTTGTTTAAGTTCTTAGATTTTTAGGTTAATAGTTTTGTTTTGTTTTGTTTTTTACTTTTTAAACTACTAATTCTTCATATTTTTTCTGCTCCATCATCTCTCTCACCTNTTAGCTCTCTTGCTCTTGCTCAACCTATTCTTGCCATGTGACACCTGGTTGCCAAGGAACCCTGTAGAGACCTCCCACCTAGAAGACAACCCTCACCAGATGCGTTGCCTGGACAATGGACTTCCCAGAGTCCAAAACTGTAAGAAATAAATTTCATTCCTTCATAAATTACCCAGTTTCAGTTATTCTGTTATAAGCAATAGAAATGAGAACTAATACAGCATCTTTGACTTAACACATTTATTTAAAGTGTTATAAAACGTCATGTAAGGAGCTTCAGAGTATACTTTTTATTTCCCCACTTTCTCTCTTTCATGCTTTTATTGTCATGTCCAATGCTTCCATATTTAGGAGTATGATAAAACCTGTAATATATTTTATTTTTTGCTTTAAACAGTCAATTCTCTTTTAAAAAAATTAAAAGTAAAAAACTACTTGTATTTATTCATGTATTTACCATTTCTAAAGCTCTTTATTGCTTCGTATAAAAAGTTTTAATTTGTTATCATTTTCTTCCAGCCTGAAGAACTCTTTATTCGTTTTTGTGCAGGTCTTCTGGTGATGAATCTTTCAGCTTTTGTTTGTTCAAAAAATTATTTCATCTTAACTTTTGAGAGATATTTTAGCTAGACACAGGATTTCTACATCGGCTTATTTTTCTTTTGAAATATAGTTCATTTAAAAACTATATGTCACTTTAAATATACAGATTTATTGTTCTCAGGCTTGCATTGTTTCTGAAAGAAGTTTAGGGAAATTCTTACATTTGTTTCTTTTTCTATAATATATCCTTTGCAATTGTTGCTTTTTAA
>NW_007726299.1:735199-760065 GCF_000696425.1 Galeopterus variegatus | reverse complement strand
TTGTTTTGTTTTGTTTTTTACTTTTTAAACTACTAATTCTTCATATTTTTTCTGCTCCATCATCTCTCTCACCTGCCATTAATACTGTCCAATGTTGTGTATTTCAGATGCTCTTTTTTTTTGCTCTAGAAGTTCTATTTTGTTCTTTTTTGTAATATTCACTACTTTCTTCATCATGTTTAAGTTTCTCTTTAAGTTCTCAAGCATACCTATAATGTGTCTTAAAATCTTTGTCTTATAATTCCACGATTTCTGTCATTTCTAGACTTGCTTCTACTGACTAGCTTTTCTCCTGATCATGGATCCCATTTTGCTGCTTCTTTGCCTGTCTCGGAATTTTTAAATTGGATGCTTGACATCTTGAACATTATGTTTTGAGTGTTTGGATTTAGTTGTCTTCTTTCAAAGACTGAAGATGTTTTATTTAGCAGGCATTTAAGTTACTACCAGATCATCTCGATCAATTCAGGGCTTGTTTTTAAGCTTTTATAGGTCAGGTTTAGAGGAGTGCTGTCCCATAGAACATCCTGTGATATTAGAAATGTTCTATTTCTAAACTGTCCAACAGAGTAACCACTACCCATATATGGCTACTTAACACTTGAAATGTGGCTAGTATAACTCATGAACTAAATGTTTAATGTTATTTAATTTAAATTAAAAGTTAAATGGTCATATGTGGCTAGTTACTAGCATATTGGATGGAGCAGGTCTAGAGTACAGGGCTAATTTAGTCCTGTTCCTAAGGTGTGACCTTCTGGTGCTTCTACTTATATCTGGTATTTAATGAGGTCTTTCCCTTCTACCAGGTCATAACTCAAATGTCTTCCATTTCAGTGTGGATTCTAGGAATTCTTCACTTTATGCCCTTTAGCAGTTATTCTTTGCTAAAAACTATATGCATATTTACAGTAGTGTTTAGCCAAAGATTCAAGGGAGCTAGTATGAAGATCCTGGAGATACTACTCCTCCCAGAGCTAGACGATTTGTAGAGATAGTAAATGACTGGCCTGCTAGTATACCTTACATATGCAAATCAACCAGTCTACAGCTCATACCCCAACCACCTCCTTTATCACAGCCTCTCACACTCTGGGCCACTATCTACCCTCCCTAATCACCCTAGGGCTAGGTATCAGACAGCTAGAGATAGTAACTATGCCCCAGAGCCTACTGAAATTATGCAGGCTAGCTAATCAAAAGCCTGTTTATCCCGCCTTGCCCTTTTCTCCCCATGGAAACCACAATACAGACTCTTGACCATGTTTCTCCCTATTCTCTCCACATCCTGACCGACCCTGGGTGCTTCTCTGTGTGGGTCCCACCCCACAAAGTGTAATGTGCCTCTCTCCTCTTGGGGACTATGAGTAACAAACTATCTTTTTAATGTCAATCATCTCCTGATTTGTTGGTCTCACCATACTTGAACAATAATAAAATCTGCATTTTAAAATAAATATATACTTTTTATTATGCATAATATAAATTTCTAATATAATAATTATAATGCAAATATTATATAATTTAATAATATTACATATGTATTCAAGTTTGTTGATAATGTTCTTAAAATCTTCTATCTGTTGATGGCTTTTTTCTCCTTGTTCTATCTATTACTGAGAGGGATTTGAAAATTTCCCACTAAGACTATGTTTCTCTTATTAGTCCTGTCAACTTTTGTTTCACATATATTGAGGCTATGTTATTAGATGCAAATGGATTTAGAATAGTTACATCTTTCTGTAGGATTTACCCTTTTACCATCATGAAATGTCCTTCTTTATCCCTAGTAAGGCTTCTTGCCTTGAAGTCTGCTTCAAGCTTTCTTTTCATGTTTACTCAGCATGACTTTTTTCATCCTTTCAGTTTGAACATTTATATGTACTTATATTTAATGTGTGCTTCTAAAAGCAGCATATAGTAGTTTATTCTATTTCTACTTCAGTCTGACAATCTTTATCTTTATAATTAGAGCATTTAGTTCATTTATATTTAAGGTGACTACTGATGCATTGGAGATTTAATCTACTATCTTACTATTTAATTTCTGTTTATATCTCTTGTTCTTTATTCCTTCCTTTCTTGTCTTCATTTGCATTAATCACAAATGTTTATTATTTCATTTTTCCTCTATTAAATTATTAATTATGTTCTTTTATTCTTTCAGTGGTTGCCCTAGAGATTAAAGATACATCCCTGACTTATTAGATTCGCACTTTTCCACTTCCTGGACAATGCAAGAAATTTAAAACACTTAAGTTCATCTACAACCCTTTCACCTTTTGTATGATTGTTTTCATGTATTAATTCTACATATGTTTTAAACTCTGCAAGACATCATTATTATTGCTTTGTATAGTCTGTTTACATTTAATTTGCCTACATATTTACTTTTTATGTTGCTCTTTGTTTACTCTTGCATTTCCTTGCTTCTATTTAGGATAATTTTTTCCCCCCTAAAGAACTTTGTTTGGTATTTCTTCTAGTGTGGATGTGCTGGAATGAAGTGTCTCCATTTTTGTTTTTCCTGAAGTGTCTTATTTCATTTTAAATTTTGAAGGGTATATTTACTGGGTTGAGAATTCCAGAGTAATAGTCATTTTCTTTTACCATTAAGTGTGATATTTCTTTGTATTAATCCTATTGGCATTTGTAGTGATTCTTTAATTTGTGGCTTCATGTATTTCATCAGTTTTGAAAATTTTTCAGCCTGTATGTATATCTTCAGATATTTTTTGCCCTATTATTCTCTCCCTTCTTTTTTTTTTGTGGTTTTAATTGCTTGCATTTTTTTTTAACCTTTTCACTGTGTTCTAATGTGTTCCTTATTTATTTTCTGTATTTCACATAGTTTTCTCCTCCATGCTTAAGTCTAGATAATTCCTACTGTCCTTTCTCCAAGTTGGCTAATATTCTTTTCTATCATGTCAAACCTTCTGTTAAACCCATGTATAAAACTCTTTTTTTTTTTTTTGTCTTTTTTGAGACCGGCTGCACTGCGCTCAGCCAGTGAGCGCTGTGAGCGCACCGGTCATCCCTATATAGGATCTGAACCCGCGGCTGCTGCACTCTCCCGAGTGCGCCACGGGCTCGGCCCAAAACTCTTAATCTCAGTTATTGGGTTTTTCAGTTCTAGATTTCATATTTGACTTTTTTCTATAGATCATGGTATAATTCTTCACCTTGCCATCATTCTCCTGAACAAATTAATCACAGTTATTTTAAAAGCCATGTTTGCTAACCTCAAAGTCTGGATCACCTGTGGGTCTATTTTTATTTTCTTATTATTTTTTTTCTTTTGGGTTTAGATCTTTTGGTTCTTTTTTATTGAAATGCCTGTTCATTTTTTATTAAATACTGGGAATTCTCTTGAAAATTATAGAGAATCTGAATGATATTATATTTCTCCAGAGGGGATTTACTCTTATTTTTTAATGCACTTAGTGTAGAAACAATTTACCTTAATCCAATCAGAGATTGAGATAACTTGAGGATGAGGTGTTTTTGTAAGGTCTGATCTATTTCCAGTTGCCCTTACTCCCAGGGCATGAACCTTTGGTGGTCTCATTGAAAGTCTGCTCTATTTGCTAGAGCCTCTCCTTTTTGGTAACTTTGAATTCCCCCAGGACTTTGGGATGGCCAAAATTTTTTGTTGGATGTTTAGACTTCTAGCTGTCATCTTCTGATTGATTTATCACCCTCTTTCCTGATGAACTGGAAATGCCTGAAGGGGATAAGTGCTGTAAGATATCAGAGTCACTTCTGTATAGTTCCCTTTTGTCTACCAGGTTGGCCTCTGAATTCCTGGTTACCTTGGTTGCTCTCCAATCCCTTAGAACAACTATTTTTGTTATTTTAATCTGATTGGTTGTTTGATTTGTAATCTAGCTTATCTAGTTACTCTTGGCAGGAGAATTGGTATATTATAAGCAACTATCTAATAGATAGAAGCAGATGTTTGACTGCAAGCTCCTACTCACCCCTTTAGACTTACATGCCACTTCTCCAGAATATTTTCCTTCAACACTGTTCAACTCCACCCTCCTCTTGATTTCTTACACCCCCTCTACAATTCCATAATTCCCTTGTATAATTCCCACACAGAATGTAAACAACTATTTATAATTACCTTATTTTGTCTCTCTCTCTTTCCCACTAAACTATGAGCATCTTGAAGCTGGAGACTACCATTTATTCACCTCAGTATCTTCCATGCCTAACACAATGCCTAGCTAAATAAACATATGCATTAGCGTGAACCCAACTGGTTTTCAATAAATACTCAGAAAAGTACTAAAATGTCAGCCAAGTCAGAAAGAAATGGGTTTTTCCTAACACTAGAAGTTACCACCAAGATTTCCAGACCCATTCTTATGACCTTTCAATCTTTTAGGTATTCTTCCACTGGCCTTAAGCACATGGCCACTAACTCACTCATATGTGGAAGCTAAATAAGTTGATGTCATAGAAGTAGAGAGTAGAATAGTGGTAACTAGAGTCTGGGAAGGGGAGGCGAGAGGGATGATAGGGAGAGGTTGGTTAAGGGATTCAAAATTACAGCTAGACAGGAGGAATAAATTCTCATGTTCTATAGCACTGTAGGGTGACTGTAGTTAAGAGTAATTTATTGTATATTTTCAAATAGTTAGAAGAAGAGATTTTGAAATGTTCTCAACACAAAGACATGATAAATGCTTGAGGTGTTGGATATGCTAATTACCCTGATTTGATCATTACACATTGTATACAGGGCTGGGAAGGGGAGGCGGGAGGGATGATAGGGAGAGGTTGGTTAAGGGATTCAAAATTACAGCTAGACAGGAGGAATAAATTCTCGTGTTCTATAGCACTGTAGGGTGACTGTAGTTAAGAGTAATTTATTGTATATTTTCAAATAGTTAGAAGAAGAGATTTTGAAATGTTCTCAACACAAAGACATGATAAATGCTTGAGGTGTTGGATATGCTAATTACCCTGATTTGATCATTACACATTGTATACAGGTATTGAAACATCATCACACTGTAACCCATAAATATGTACAATTACTATGTGTCAGTTAGAAATAATTTTATTTTTTAAAAAAAGGACATGGCCGCTAGGACTCGGTTGGTACACCCTATACATCCTGAGCCACCACCTTAAAAAGATGACAGTGATTCTCCCAGACAAGTCATTTCACCTCTTTCATCTTTAGGTCTCTCATATGTAAAATCGGGACATTAAAATCTACCTTCCTGGGTTGATGCGAGGCAGTTATAATTTCATCTTAATTTAAACACACAGACTTTGAAGCTAAACTGTCTGCGTGCTGATCCTAGCTAGGCTCCTTACAGCTGTGTGACTTTGGGCAAGTTACTCTACCTCCCTGTGCCAGGCAGTTATAATTTCATCTTAATTTAAACACACAGACTTTGAAGCTAAACTGTCTGCGTGCTGGTCCTAGCTAGGCTCCTTACAGCTGTGTGACTTTGGGCAAGTTACTCTACCTCCCTGTGCCAGTAAGGAATTAACTTACATAATAATAGCAGAGTAACTATTAGCCATTAGTATTCTATGAGGATCAAATGAAATATGATATGTATTTTATTACCATGAAATACCATGTTAGCACCATGATGATTTAGTATCATTATAATTAAGTCATTTCCCTTGGAGAACAGCTCAACCCTGAAGCTTCTGTGGGTGCTACCAAATGACATATTTAACACTAAAATATGAACATCTAATCTTTTACTGTTGGCTTCTTTAACTAACTTTTTTAAAAAGGCATTTTCAGCTCTAATATTACTCTGGATGACTCATACATGAGAATTGAGGTTTTCCCTATAGTTCCTAAAATCTATAAACCAGAAGCCCAGAGCCTTCCATGTTTCCCCAACAGCAG
Source organism: Galeopterus variegatus (assembly GCF_000696425.1). Taxonomy (NCBI): domain Eukaryota; kingdom Metazoa; phylum Chordata; class Mammalia; order Dermoptera; family Cynocephalidae; genus Galeopterus; species Galeopterus variegatus. The sequence continues at coordinate 754,178 of NW_007726299.1, read as the reverse complement.
GCTGTGGGCAAGCCTGGACCAGTCACAACAAAGGAAGCCTACCGAGAAGGGACAGAGACCTCCAGACAGTGTTGGCATTCTCGGCCTTGTGCCTTGGACCTCCTGTTCAGGACTAAAGTGGGCTCTTAGGGTATCACAGACAGTATGTCAGACCAAGTCTCTCTGTGACCAGGACTTTGGGCAGCCAGAGTAGACTTGGCAGTGGAGTTCCAGATCCAAGTCTCAGACAAGCTAGAGCAAGGGTTCAGAGCAGTCTAAGGCTTGGTGGCTACAGGAATCGGCACGTCCCCAGAACCAGGGGCCCTACCTGAAGCAGCACAGAGCAGCACAGGTGTCAGCCGGTGGAGATTCCAGAGGGAAAACCAGCTGCTGGCAAAACCAGATATCTCCCAAGTGAGGAGGATCGAAGGGGGACACAGAAGGGTCACTCTCAGAGCCAAGGGTTAGTTTTGGAATTGGGCAGTGATGGCTTCAGAGCCCAAGCAGAGTGGTCAGCAGGAAACACTGAGACGTGCTAAAACTTTAGAGGGGCATAAGAATGCTCTGGGGCACTTGCTAAAATGCAGATTGCCAGGCCTCACCCCCAGAGAGTCTGAATATAGCAATCTGGATGGGGTCCAGAATTCTGCTTTTTTAACAACCACCCAGATGATTCTGACAAATGGTTCTTGGGCCACACTTTAAAAACCCTTGGTCTATTGTCCTAAGGGTCAAGGGTGTGGCATCTTTGTAGGAGTGTCTTGCAGGGTGTAGGCGGCCCAGGGCATCCAAGGGTTACAATAACTAGTAGGAAGTCAAAGAAGGGAAAACAAGCAAACAACCCTTATGAACCCTGGACAGCTGCTTGCTATTCAGTGCCTTCGCGTGAATTCAGAAAAGGTGTCCATAGTGGGCAGATGAATTTGATAAAAGCACACATTCCTGGGGTTGGAGAAGTAGACCAAGGCCTGGGGAGCAGAGCGCAGGGTGGTCTCAGTCCCCACTTGTCCGCTTGGCTGGGCAGCCTCATAGAACCTGAGACATAGGGGCTGGGGTTACCTTCGGGGTCCTCTTAGGCACCAACAGGTAGCACCATAGGAGCACTGAGACCCAAGGGAGCAATGATAGGATTGGAGGAGCCCAGAGGTTCATGTTCTGGAGTCAGGACTGAGTTCAAGTCTTAGCTTCTCTATTCACTGGTCATAAGACCAGGAATAAATTTACCAACCTCTCACCAGGAATTTAATCTATAAAATAGAGTAAAATTACTTATTGCCTGCCAGTGAGATGTGATAAAAGCCAAGTTAGTCCTTCAACACTTGTCAGGAACTTTGGTAAACATCGGAAGTCTCCAATGCTGTCGGAGGATGGGCACTCAGTGTCCTTTCCTCCAGAACCTCAGTACCACGAAGAATGCTATAATGAAAGCAAAATGGAGGTGACAGTCCCCCACATATCAGCAGACAGGCACAAAATACGGCTGTTCCTCTAGGCTTGGTGAAGTCCAGCTGCCTATCTGCAGGCATCCCACCAAGTGGCTTGCAAGAAAGTTCTCTCTGAGGGACGTAGGCCTGTTCCAAACATGCCGAAAGCAATGAACGGAGGAGGAATGGAGCCCAGTAGACTTGAAATGAGTGGCCCACTTATACACCACTGTGCACCAGAGAATCCAAACTGTTGTTATTGCTATAACCTTTCATTTTTCTTTAATAATTTTGGTATTATGTAATTCAGTGATATGTGTCTCAGTCCTTTCATGCTGCTATCATAGAATACCATAGACTGGGTGGTTTATAAATAACAGAAATTTAGTTCCCACAGTCGTGGAGGCTGGGAAGTCCAAAATCAAGGTGCCAGCAGATTCAGTGTCTGGTGAAGGTCTGCTTTCTGGTTCATAGACGGCCGTCTTCTCACTGTGTCCTCACATGGCAGAAGGGAGGAGGGAGATCTCTGGAGTTTCTTTTTCTTTTTACTGACAGCTGGCCAGTGCTGGGATCCAAACTCTTGACCTGGGCATTGTGACACTGCACTCTAACCAACTGAGCTAACCAGCCAGCCCTGGAGTTTCTTATATAAGGGCACTTCATATAAGCCCCCATTCGTGAGGGCTTTATCCTCATGACCTAACCATCTCCTACCCAGCCAGCCCTGGAGTTTCTTATATAAGGGCACTTCATATAAGCCCCCATTCGTGAGGGCTTTATCCTCATGACCTAACCATCTCCTAACCAGCCAGCCCTGGAGTTTCTTATATAAGGGCACTTCATATAAGCCCCCATTCGTGAGGGCTTTATCCTCATGACCTAACCATCTCCTAAAGGCCCCACCTCCTCATATCATCACATTGGGAGTTAGGATTTCAACATATGAATTTGGGGGCAACGAAACATTCAGTGTATAGCAAATGTTAGATGTATCAGTGGTCTGGTCTGAAGCCTCCTCCAAAAAAGGTCTGATTGTACACTGCTGTGGAAGACTTCATGACTCCAGATTAAAAGGGAACCTCAAAACTGCCAAGAAGCTGTATTAGTCCATTTCTGTTGCTTATAACACAATACCTGGAATTGGGTGATTTATAAGAAAATGAAATTTATTGCTTCCAGTTTCAGAGGCTGGAAAGTCCAAAGTCCAGGGAACACAGCTGGTGAAGGTCTTTGTGGTGGTGACAGTGACCTAGAGGTCTCACATGGCAGAAAATGGTGGAGCAGAGAGAGTAAAAGACCAATCTCATTCACTCTCCTTTTAAAGCCCTCAGAACCACGCCCCTGACCACCATTATTAATCCATTCACTATGGCATGGTCCTGTAGTCTAATCACCTCTTCAAGGCCCCACCTTTCAATAACCATAATGGGGTCTCCAATCCTCAACAGTTACAGTGGGGATTAAGCTTCAGTGAGGTTGGGGGGCCAAGGCATCCTATCAACAGCAGAAGGTTTTTACTTAGAAAGAAAATGCAGCTATCTGCTCTAGACAGAGTCATCTACATAATTTGTGGGACCCAGTGCTAAATGAAAACATGAGTCCTCTTGTTCAAAAAGCAGGAAAATAAGCTTTTTCTTTTCTTCTGCCATCTTTGTCTATTTCTCTCTCAACCCATCATGGTGTTTTTTATTTGCTATTTAATGTCGCTCTTCCAGGGACACGGGGATACTTCTGGGGTGAGGGCAGCCCCTCACAGGCACCTGGGGCCTGTCCTTGACTTGGTTCACAGGGTGCACACACCTCACCCAACTTTCCCCACACCTGCTCTCGGCCCTGCCAGGGGAGAAGGGCAGCAGCAGTCACCAGGTGGGGGTGGAGGAGGGGGCAGCTGAGAACCCATTCCAGCCAGGTGGGGAGGGGGCAGAGGTGAGCCTCATATGCCTGAGGCTTCAAGCCCCGGGTATGCGTCATGTCCCATCAGACTTCACTAGCAAAACACAAATTCAAAACCAAAATGATGAAGACTTTCAAGACAGCCAGTGCAGAGCATTAAACCCCAAGCACAGAGCCTCCTCCTAAGTGAAGAACCCTGTGTGATAGCACTGGTCACTACCCTGATGCTGGAACTCAGAAAACCCAGATGGAGGGAATCAGCATTGCTGAGCAAGCCATTATGTTACTGATTTAGTGATACCAAAGTGTTAACAAGAACAGCATCTTACTCTTAATTGCTATTCAAAAATACATCAACATTGGGATTTTGAAAGTTCAAAACTACAAAAAATAGGCCTAGATATAGAGAACTGATGCCAAATTCACACCAAAACAGAACAGTCTCCATCAGGGTTTCTCACCTCACCACTGTTGACATTTGGGGCTGGGTTATGCTTTGTTGCGGGGCTGTCCCATACCTGCATGTGGGGGCACACTGTAGGGTGTTTAGCAGCATCCCAGGCCTCTACCAGTTAGGTGCCAGTAGCACACCACTTTCCTCCACCCCTATGATGACCAAAAATGTCTCCAGAGGTTGCCAAATGCCCCCTAGGGGGGCAAAATTGCTCCTGGTTGAGAACCATTGGTATAAAATTTGTTACTTTTTTTGTTGAAGTTTTGTTTATGTTTGATTAATGTATTAGTCCATATCTGTTGCTTATAACAGAATATATGACACTAGTAATTTATGAAGAAACAACATTTATTTCTTACATTTGGAGGCTGGGAAGTCCAAGGTCCAAGGGTCACATCTGGTGAGCGCCTCCTTCTTGGTGGGGACTCCCTACGGTGATGCAGGGTGTCACATGGCAAGAGAATGGCAAGAGAGAGCCAACCTTCTCCCTCACTCTCCTTATAAAGCCATGCCCATCTCTTCATGAATGGATCAATCCATTCATGAGGATTCTCACAATTGAGTCACCTCTTAAAGGCCCCACCTTTCAAATACTGTAATCAGATTTCCCACATTCTTAACATTGTAACAATGGGGGTCAAGTTTCACTGAGTTTTGGGGGACATTCAACTCATAGCAATGACATCATCCTCCAGGAACAGACAGGTGTGGGGTACAGGGGCACAGTTCTTAGCTGGAACTAACTCGATGTGCAATTTACACTCAGAGCTCCCTGTGGGGTCAGGGTGAGGCAGGGCTTTAGCTGAAGCCACACCCCTGCCTGCCATCTTTCCTTCCTCTCCTGCCTCCTTCCCTTCCTTTCTCATTTCTCCTGGACTCGCTTCCTTCATGAATCAGTTACACTCAAATCCTTGGCTCGGGGTTGTCTTCCGAGAAAAATGGGCCTGACTTATTTTCTTTTTGTCCACAAGACCACAAGGGAACTGCCACCTGTGCAGGCCTACCCAGGTGGGCCTGGACCACACGACCAAACCAAGAAGATGTGGCTTCATTTCAGGGGCATTAATAAGACCTTAGGGTTTTGAAATACTTCCCCATTTTTCAGGTACTCACTATGTAGGGCCGGAGCCAGAGAACAGGGTTCTGCCAGACCCCTTTCTGCCCAGAGAAGAATTCTAGGGTCAAACTGAAGAACCTAATTGCTTGCAGTTCAGTCTGAAACTCGTGCAGAGGGAAGAAAACCAGCCTTGGATCAAGGGCCTGAAGCACAAAGGGCAGGAGCCAAGGAAACCCTCAGACTTGAACCCAAACTTAGAAGATTGGTTAGTGGCAGAGTGAGCCTGGAAGCCCAATCTTCTAACTCCAAGTTCAATGCTCTCTCTCATGTGTGCATCCACCTGCTCTTCTGCACTGACTCATGTTAACTCTCTATTGCCTGACTTCCCCTAAAAACTGAAACATAAGACTCTTTGAGAATGAAGACAAGGGGGTCCCCACAGTGCCTAGGTCAGACACTCAAAACACACATTTTGATGGTGAATGACTGACTAAGCAATGCTTTTCCTGCCTCAGTGTTCCCGTAAAGCAGATCTAGGGCTGCCGTCTATATCGCATGAATGCCGTCCACACATCCCACAAAGTGCAGTGGACGACATGCTCAGCCTTGCGTGGAAGCCATGAGCAGAGGTGATTTCTGTTGAGAGGAATCTGGAACTTCCTCTCTCCAAACAGTCCACTTGATCCCTCAGAGTTCTGGAGCATAAAATTGTAGCTCAGGACCTCAACTGCAAAGGAAATGGACTTTTGTACTCGCACACAAGGCCTGGTGTATAGTGGCTCTTTTAAAAAGATCGGTTGATAGATGAGTACCTCTGCAGGCTGAGGGGTACATCGTGGTGCAGTGAAGAAAAACAGGCTTCAGGGTTTTTACAGTGAGCTCCACCCTGAGCTGAGACTTAGCTCTTGGTGGCCATGTGACTGTGGGCAAGTTCCTTACCACATACCTATGTCCACCTCACCCTTAATCCTCCCCACCCCCAATCCTCCCCACCCCCAAACACACACAAGAATTGCTGGTGGAAAGGAAGATACAAACAGTTAGGGACAACTATACGATCTTTTATAGGATAAAAACAGCAGTGTGGCACTGTGGTTAAAAGCACTGATTTGGGAGTCAGACCCATGGTTTTGAATCAAGACTCTCCTTGTGCAGCAATAGACAAGATACTTGGGTCATCTCTAACTCTAATCACTCATATGCGGACTGGAATGAGTAATAGCAACTACCTCATGGTTGTTCCGAGAACGTGAGATCATACATGCATATTGCTCAGCCCAGGACTGGCACAAAATGGGCAAATGTCAAATGAATAAATGATTGAACAGACAAAGGAATGACCTGAATGGGTAACATTGGCAGAACCTAACAAAAAGACAATTGTCAAGGGGATCTGGAAAATGCAGTTTGCAGAGTCCCAACCCCAGCATCAGAAAGCAGAGTATAACAGATGTGGAGCTGAGAGATAATAGGTAAATTAGCAGAACCTTCCAGTTATACTTACTCATAGCTCCATACTTTTGATACATGATGCTAATTACAATCATAATTGTATTTTTTGTGAGTTTTTTGGATTTGTCTCCTCCCACTAGACTATCCATAAGCTCACTGAGGACAAAGCCACGTTTATTTGGTTCACTACTGTATCCCCCCCCCCACACACAAACATATCTGGAACATGGGAAGTGCTCAATAATTGTTCACTAAAATGAATTTATGAAGGGTGTCCGAGGTCAGGTTTTGTAGAAGTAGAACCTAATACATGGATTCTTGTGCAAGGGATTGATCAAGGAAGGACTTTCAGAAGAAAGGGAGTAAGAGAGGCAGGAGAGGCCAGGGGAGGAGCTAAGCAGGGATGTGGTCTCAGTGGGATGCTGGCCTCAGCCGGTCCACGGGGGGCTCTGCAGTGTGGACTGCTGCACAGTCATTGGCCGCAAGCGGATGGAGGGAAGGGACTGTGTAACCTCCTGGGAAAGATGGTTCTGGATGGCTGATGGAGTTTGGATGTGTTGTCCCCTCCAAAACTCATTAGCAGGGATGTGGTCTCAGTGGGATGCTGGCCTCAGCCGGTCCCACGGGGGGGCTCTGCAGTGTGGACTGCTGCACAGTCATTGGCCGCAAGCGGATGGAGGGAAGGGACTGTGTAACCTTCTGGGAAAGATGGTTCTGGATGGCTGATGGAGTTTGGATGTGTTGTCCCCTCCAAAACTCATGTGGAAATTTGATCCCCAATGTGGCAGTGTGGGAAACTGATTGAGTCATGGGGGCGGGTCCCTCATGAATGGATTAGTGCTCTCCCTGTGGGAGGGGGGATTAATGAGTGAGTTCTCGTTCTATTAGTTCCTGCAAGAGCTGATTGTTTATAGGACCCTGGCACCTCCTCTCTCTCTCTTGCTTCCTCTCGCCATGTGATCTGCTTGTACCCACCTGCTGCCTGCCACTTTCCGCCATGAGTAGAAGCAGCCTGAGGCCCGCACCAGACACAGCTGTCCCAGAATCGTGAGCCAAATAAACCTCTTTCCTTTATAAATTACCCAGTCTCAGGTGTTTCTGTTATAGCAACACAAAATGGACTAAAACAATGGCTGAGGGCAATTCTCCAGAAAAGGGGGCAGCTGTGAGCATTAGCAGCAACACTCACAGCATCGGGCACGGGTGCACCCACCTGTGAAGGGGGTCAGCATGGGGCAGCAACAGTGGCCACCACGAATGGTGACACGCACGCTGCGTGGGGAGTTACCTCAGAGACTTCTAAAGTCTCTTCCTGTTGGAGAGCGCTGTGATGTTAGAATGTTTGAGAAACCAGTTCAAGAAGGAGTGCATTTCTTTCACCTTGGGGCATTTTTATCAGACATAACAGAAGCTGAAAAGTTAATAGTCCGCATCTCTGGGCAGCCTGGGCCTTGGCGTCTCTTCTCGAGCCTGGAGTGCCTGCTGGCACGGCCTCAGCACCCCAGGGCCCCCACACAGCAGATTCCACCCTCCAGACTCTCTCTTCTCTGGCACAAAGATGGGCCTCTCACTCTTTTTCCCTCCCTGCCCCGCAGGTGCCCCACTCAGTGGTGGCCTGGCAGCCTCCATCGAAGAATGTCACTCTGGCCTGAGGCCCGGCCTCAGACAAAAGCCCTCTTGGAGCTAAGCCTACATATTCTAGCTGACAGGACCCTGCCCGCCTCCTCTGCTACCAACTCGGGAGGGCAGCTAAATTCATCCCCCTTGATTGACGGTTTCCATAGAACAAGGCCACCTCCCTACGCAGGAAGTAAAATGAGTCTGAGCCCTTGATCGGTGTCCTGGCTCCTGGACAAATAGCTGACTGTCCTCACTCAGAGAAGGGAAGGAAGATGAGACGCCCATTGCCCCGAGACCCGAAGTAGGGGGGCCTGCAGATGCGTGTGCACTGGGAGCTGGGAGAAGGGAGTCCAAGGCCCAAAACAAAGGACAAAGCCCTGAGCCCCAAACAAACCTTCACACCCAACCGTGACTCTGGCCAGGGCTTGGAATCACACTGACTAGAGTTTGAATTCCTGGCTCTGCTATTTACTAACAGTGCACCCTTAAGTAAGTCATTCTCTGAATCTCCATTTTCACAACTTTTAAACAGGCAGAACAGTATTTACCCTGCATTTATGTAGTTGTGAGTATTAAAGAGATAATATATGGTCCTAGTACAATGGCAGCACTTTCTCAACCAACCGCCCCTCTCTTACCATTCTATCTCACTGCACATCTAAAGCCTCCTGGTGGGAGATCCTCTAACCTGCTTGGAATGTTGCAGTCGTGCCCACATGCTCCTCCTAACCAAGGTCACTCACGCTGCTCATCCTTACCTTTCCTTTTCAGGCCAAGTATCACTCTGTGATTCTAACTATTCCTTTTGAAGATCCTGCCTGGCTTGCTTCTGTGAGGCCATCAGCTATGGTCTCCCCTGAACCAAGAACTACAGGTTTTTATACATTATATTGTGTCTCCCCAAAGTTTAATGTGTTGGAGGCTTGGTCCCCACTGACAGTGTTAAGAGGGTGGGAAATCCTACTGTGGTAATTGAAAGGTGGGGCCTTGAAGAAGTGATTAGATTGTGAGGACCATGGCATAGTGAATGGATTAATAAGTTGCTGGTTTAATGGTGGTCATGGGCACGATTCTAAGGGCTTTAAAAGGAGAGCACATGAGGACCTACCTCTTTTTCTGCTTTGCCATTCTGCCATGTGAGACCCCTGCGTCACTGTCACCACCACCAAGGCCTTCACCAAATATGTTCCCTGGACATATGTTCTGAAACTGTAAGCAATACATATTGTTTCTTTACAAATTACCCAGTTTCAGGTATGTATGTTATAAGCAACAGAAATGAACTAATACACAGTGCCCATCAGATGCAGCCAGTGGACATGGTGTTAGTGGAGCTCTTTGTGGATTACAAACGTTTCTTTACAAATTACCCAGTTTCAGGTATGTATGTTATAAGCAACAGAAATGAACTAATACACAGGTCCCACCCAGTGCCCATCAGATGCAGCCAGTGGACATGGTGTTAGTGGAGCTCTTTGTGGATTACAAACTATCTACAATGGGAGACCTGTCGTTATGGGATTTGGATGGCATGTCGTCTTCCAGGCTGCTGTGGCCCTTTATTCCCCCCAACCCTGCTTACTTCCTCCCATAAGATATGAGAGACTTTAGAGGTAGATGTGGCCTTAAAGATCAACCCTGTCATTTTATGGATAAAAAGATGGACACACAGAGAGGTGAAGTTCCTACAAAACTAGAATGCTACCCAGGCACAGAGACAGCTTTTCCCTTCCTGCCAGCACCTACTTTTTCTACTTCCTACTCTGTTGTCACTTTTCCCTCTGCACTGGATTGAATGGTGTCCCCCCAAAATTCACATCCACCTGGAATCTCAGAATGCAACTGGAAACATCATTTTTGCAGATGTAATCCAGTTAAGATGAGGTTATACTGGATTAAGCTGGACCCTAATCCAATGACTGGAGGCCTTAGAAGAAGAGGGAAGTTTAAGCACAAACACACGGAGGACGGCCACAGAGGCTGAGATTAGAGTGATATCGCCACAAACTAAGGAATGCCAGAGGTTGATGGCAACTATCAGAAGCTGAAGAAGGCAAAGAAGGATTCTCCCCTGGAGAGAGTATCGCCCTGCTGACACCTGGATTTCAGACTTCTGGCCTCCAGCACCGTGAGAGAATAAACTGTTGTTTTAAGCCGCCCCATGTGTGGCACGTTGTGATGACAGCCACAGGAAATGAATACACCCTAGTCCCTGGGGAAGGAAGACTACAACCCTAGAGACACACTAATTTACAAAAGCGGGTTAGGATCTGGGGACCATGGCTCCAGTCATATTTGCATTTTAAAAGATGACTTCCACCAAGGGTGATGAACTTGAAGCAAGACTAGGAATCCTCACAAATAGCGGTCAGGTCCAGGCCTGCAACTCACCCACAAAGACCATAGTATTAACTCCTTTTGATAGATGCAAACGCCAGGGCTCAAAGAGGCGTACGTGAGCGAGTGGGGCAGAGCTGCACAGTGCCTGAGAGCATGGGCCCTGGCCTCGTGGTCAGCCTGTGCCCAGATTCTGGTTCCTCCACATCATAATTAGCCATATGACCTGTCAACCTAAGGGAAGAAACTGAGGAAAAATTCATAAAACAATGAGTTTATTGGAGCCAAGCTTGAGAACTGCAGCCCAGGAAACACAAACCCGAGTCGCCGTGGATTTGTGCTCCATCCAGCGATAGTTACAAATAATTTTTAAAGAGCAGTTCCGAAGTTGTTTGCCAAGAATTTACACTGGTTTACTAAAATAACATGAGCTACTGATTCGTTACACATTTTTCTTTGTATCATAAATTCCAGGAGCATTGCAGCAAAAATTTTTTCACATCGTACAACTAGTGATAACATTTGGATAATCTATACCCATTGGTGGTGGCACCTGATCTGGAAATCACTGCCAGAACACACTTTCTAGCAACTATCCTAGACAAGGGTGAGGGGGACATGATTGAAGCCCTATGCTTGTATCTCTCTGGGCCTGTTAAATTTAGCAGAACTCGCATTCCTTCGATGGCTCTAAGTCACTTTTCTTTCTCAGACCTTAAGCAAGTCATTTAACCTCTCTGTGCTTTGGTTGCCTCATCTGCCAGAAGGGAATGATAATAATAAAATCCATCTCTGAAAATTGGTAATTTCATACGTACATTGATGGAAAGTGCTTAGAACCGAGTCTGGCATCTAGTGAAAACCCAGTTATCTTAGTCTGATGATCCTGTACTGGAGACAGGTCCAAAAAGTTCTAAATGCCAGATTCATCCACAGACTTCCTCTTACCGAATGGACCCGAGAGTGTTGTGCAAATGATTTCGTGACTTGATGGGGATACTCTCTGCCCTATCAACTATTCCACAATGGGAGGTGACAAAGCCCCAATCGGGCCATTTCTTTAGGAAATAGGACTGTTGGGTGTTTGTGGAGAGGAAGGGATGCTCAAGCTCCAGCTTTATCCCCAACAAGGCCAAGCCATGTGAAGCTCTTCATACAGTCTTAGACAATGAGGGGTGTGTGTGTGCATGTGCGTGTGTGTGTGTGTGTGTTTGTGCGTGTGTAGGCAGAAGACTCAGAATTGTCATCTCCCTGAGAAGAGTCAGCCAAGAGCTCTGATTCATGGTCATCTTTGTAACAACTGCCAAAACCAAAGATCACCTGTGGATATCTGCCCCTTGCAATTTTAGGGAGCCCATCCAACCTCCCCTGAGAGGTGGTACAGATGTGTGGTTATGAGCTCAGGCTTTGGTACACAAAGGCCTGAGTTCCAATCCCTACTCTGCCACTTTCTGGCTGTGAGAACATGGTTGAAACTTAACTGCTCTGAGCCTCCATTTCCATATTTTGTAAAACAGGAATGATCCTTGCCCCCCTGACATGGGGTTGTGGTGAAGAGTAAAATCAGATAATGTCTGTAGAGCATCTGGCCCAGAGGAAGTATCCGCATTCAGCACTCTGATGCTGCTCTGATAATGGTGTCGATGAGTGTAAAGGTGATGCCCACCCAGAGAGTAAAATGTGGGCAGCAACAACCATCAAATACCTGCGCAGCCCCCCGGACTGTGCAACTCCCCACAGCTAGGGCTGAAAGGGAAATCAGATTAACAGACTTCGACCCTTTAAGTCCATTTGTAAATTTCTGGTTCTAATGGCTGTTGGCAAATCTCTTCAATTTTGTTTCCCTGGAAAATGTTACCAAAATTCTGCCTGGTAGAACTTCCCAATAAATACATAAAGACCTCCTTAGGGAAGGTGGATCCTAAAGCCAGCATCTCCAGTAAATAAGACCTTGTTGTGTGAGATGCTAACAATTACTGCGGCTCTTCATTCAGTGTCTTTTGGCTGAGAATAAATACATAAAGACCTCCTTAGGGAAGGTGGATCCTAAAGCCAGCATCTCCAGTAAATGAGACCTTGTTGTGTGAGATGCTAACAATTACTGCGGCTCTTCATTCAGTGTCTTTTGGCTGACTTTCAGCTCATGAGGAAGTGTCTGTATTGAAGCCAATTTGAATTGATTTTGCAAGTAAAATTTCAGGGAACAATGTGCCAGGTGTCTCAGAGAGCTGGAGTCTGGTGGCTTCTCTGTCATCTGCTCACAAGAAACCCTAACTCGCATTCATACTCGTATGGTGAGCTGCAGTTTTCAAAGAACTGTATTTTCATGTTTGGTATTTTATTGCATCTTCACAATAACACGGTGAGACTGATATTGTTCTCCCCACTTGGCAATTTCCCCATTTAACAGATGAGAGAAACAATGAGCACTTAAGTGATGTGCCCCAGGTTATATATGCTGCACCCGGCTGGTCTGGGGAGTTGGACCCACGGTTTTATTTAAGAAGCATTATTTCAACAATTCAGTGAGCATCCAGTATGTGACAGTTAGATTATATTATATTATACAAAGATGAATAAGGCATAGTGAACTGCCCGGTACTAGGGGAGACAGGCGTGGACACCACACAGTGTACCATGCACTGAAATATACACACGGGAAGAGGCTAACCACTCACTCCTTGCTCCAAATCTTTTCTCAGCACAACCTCAACAGGCTTCCATTCCACTGAGATGTCCTTTCCACCCTCACTCCGACAATGACAAAAATCCCCTGCTTTTACCAAAGTATCAACAACCTCAGGTTGCCAAATTCAAGAGCTAATTCTTCGTTCTCATTGAATTCAATTTCTCAAAAGCAATTGATGCAGTTGATTATTCTTGTCCTCTAACACTTTCCTCCTGGGCTTTCATAACACTGAAAGCTGAGTTTTTCGTTCACAGAATGCCAAGCTCCTTCTTGGTCTCCTTTGCTGAGTCTTTGCTTTTCCTTTGATTGATTTGTACATGTTGAAGAACCCAGGGCTCGGTTTGGGGCTCCCTTCTCTTCTATCTCTTCTGATCCCGTGGCTACACATACTATCCAGATGCTGATCCACAGTATTTATCTGCAGCCCCACGCCTTCCCTTGAGTTCAGGCCCGTGCACCATTTAGCTTGTCGATATCTCCACTGGGATGTCTGATGGTCATCTTAAAGTCCATCACAAAGCTAGCATACTTAAAACTTCATTTTCTCCCCTAAATCTCTTCCTTTGTTCTTCCCCCATCTCAGGTAATGGCACCATCATTCACCCAATAACTCAGGTCATAAATAGTCGTCCTTGATTCCTCTCTTGACTCATAAAGCACATCCAATCTATCCGCAAGCCCTGGGGGTACGTTCTCCAAATTATGTCTTGAATTCATTCACTTTTCTCTATCTCCACTGCTACCACCCTAGTCCAAGTCATCGTTATCTCTCTCACCTAACAACTCATGGAGCAGTCAGATGGATCTTCCAAAAGATGTGAATTAGATCATGTCATCCCTCTGTTTAAAACCTTCCACTGGCTTCTCACTGCTTTCACGGTGAAATCCAAACTCCTTAGCACAGCCGGTCATGCTTCTCAGGGTCCCACTCACCCCCTCCTCTCTGACCTCTTGCTCTGCAGCCCTCGGGCGGGTGCCCTTACTACCCTCCAGTCAAGCTGCCCCAGGGCCTTTGCTCTTGTTCCTCCCACTGCTTGAAACAATCTCCCCTGCATCTTTCTAGGACTGGATTCTTATCATTCTTTCAGGTCTCAGCTCAGATGTCACCTGCTCAGCACGGTCTTCCCCGAGCCACCATTTACTTCGCTCTCTGTGAGGAGTTTGTTACCATCTGCGATCATGATATTTGTCTCTCTCCTCCCCACTAGAATGTGAGCCCCATACATGTCTGGCCAGGACACATGCTAGAAGTAGAGCCCCGTGCACAGGGTCTGGCACCCAGGGTCATGGCATTTACGGAGAAGACAAACAACACAGCATTACACATATTTAGAAACTTGTTAATTGCCATGAAGGACAAGAACTGGGTTCTAAGAGGAAGAAGGTAGAGGGCACTTACTTTATACCAGGTGATCATGGAGGGCTTCCTGAGGGAGGTGACCAAATGAGAACTGAAGGATGGGATTGAGCATCTATGAAAAGGGCTGGGGGAGAAGCACTGCAGGGAGAGGGAACAGACATGCTAAGGGTATATACACAGACAGAGGGCAAGGAAGAGAGAGATGCACAGATTTCTTTCTGTCACTTAAAAAAAAACCCAACAGATTTTATAATGTATAATATTATAACTTACAAATATGTTATGTAAGTTCATAACATATTATGTAAGTACATAACATATTATACACTATAAATTATTATAGAACTATAATCCTATGTTATATAAGAGGATAACTTACGCAACTATAAAACTATAGTTTTATAACTTCATTTTAACTTAATATATCATAAGCATATTTCAAGTCATTAAATCACTTGTAGTTTTGGTTTTGGTTTTGTTTGCCCTTGTGAACAATGCTGCATTGAATACCTTGGGTTTTTTTTGTTTTTTTTTTTGTTTGTTTTTTTGTTTTTTTTTTTCCTTTTTGTCTTTTTTCGTGTCCGGCAACAGATCGCAACCCTCAGTGTCGCTCCCGGACCGGACCAGGACCAGCAACGGGATTGCAACCCTCAGTGTTGCACCTGCACCTCGCTCAGCCAGTGAGTGGGAACTGGTCTGTATGTGGGATCTGAACCCTCGGCGGGAGCGCAGCTGCGCTCCCAAGCGGCGCACNTGACAGTTAGATTATATTATATTATACAAAGATGAATAAGGCATAGTGAACTGCCCGGTACGAGGGGAGACAGGCGTGGACGCCACACAGTGTACCATGCACTGTAATACACACAAGTAGAAGAGGCTAACCACTCACTCCTTGCTCCAAATCTTTTCTCAGCACAACCTCAACAGGCTTCCATTCCACTGAGATGTCCTTCCCACCCTCACTCTGACAATGACAAAAATCCCCTGCTTTTACCAAAGTACCAACAACCTCAGGTTGCCAAATTCAAGAGCTAATTCTTTGTTCTCATTGAATTCAATTTCTCAAAAGCAATTGATGCAGTTGATTATTCTTGTCCTCTAACACTTTCTTCCTGGGCTTTCATAACACTGAAAGCTGAGTTTTTCGTTCACAGAATGCCAAGCTCCTTCTTGGTCTCCTTTGCTGAGTCTTTGCTTTTCCTTTGATTGATTTGTACATGTTGAAGAACCCAGGGCTCGGTTTGGGGCTCCCTTCTCTTCTATCTCTTCTGATCCCGTGGCTACACATACTATCCAGATGCTGATCCACAGTATTTATCTGCAGCCCCACGCCTTCCCTTGAGTTCAGGCCCGTGCACCATTTAGCTTGTCGATATCTCCACTGGGATGTCTGATGGTCATCTTAAAGTCCATCACAAAGCTAGCATACTTAAAACTTCATTTTCTCCCCTAAATCTCTTCCTTTGTTCTTCCCCCATCTCAGGTAATGGCACCATCATTCACCCAATAACTCAGGTCATAAATAGTCGTCCTTGATTCCTCTCTTGACTCATAAAGCACATCCAATCTATCCGCAAGCCCTGGGGGTACGTTCTCCAAATTATGTCTTGAATTCATTCACTTTTCTCTATCTCCACTGCTACCACCCTAGTCCAAGTCATCGTTATCTCTCTCACCTAACAACTCATGGAGCAGTCAGATGGATCTTCCAAAAGATGTGAATTAGATCATGTCATTCCTCTGTTTAAAACCTTCCACTGGCTTCTCACTGCTTTCACGGTGAAATCCAAACTCCTTAGCACAGCCGGTCATGCTTCTCAGGGTCCCACTCACCCCCTCCTCTCTGACCTCTTGCTCTGCAGCCCTCGGGCGGGTGCCCTTACTACCCTCCAGTCAAGCTGCCCCAGGGCCTTTGCTCTTGTTCCTCCCACTGCTTGAAACAATCTCCCCTGCATCTTTCTAGGACTGGATTCTTATCATTCTTTCAGGTCTCAGCTCAGATGTCACCTGCTCAGCACGGTCTTCCCCGAGCCACCATTTACTTCGCTCTCTGTGAGGAGTTTGTTACCATCTGCGATCATGATATTTGTCTCTCTCCTCCCCACTAGAATGTGAGCCCCATACATGTCTGGCCAGGACACATGCTAGAAGTAGAGCCCCGTGCACAGGGTCTGGCACCCAGGGTCATGGCATTTACGGAGAAGACAAACAACACAGCATTACACATATTTAGAAACTTGTTAATTGCCATGAAGGACAAGAACTGGGTTCTAAGAGGAAGAAGGTAGAGGGCACTTACTTTATACCAGGTGATCATGGAGGGCTTCCTGAGGGAGGTGACCAAATGAGAACTGAAGGATGGGATTGAACATCTATGAAAAGGGCTGGGGGAGAAGCACTGCAGGGAGAGGGAACAGACATGCTAAGGGTATATACACAGACAGAGGGCAAGGAAGAGAGAGATGCACAGATTTGTTTCTGTCACTTTAAAAAAAAAACAAAGAAAAACAGATTTTATAACATATAACATTATAACTTACAAATATGTTATGTAAGTTCATAAACTTACATAACATATTATATACTATAAATTATTATAGAACTATAATCCTATGTTATATAAGTGGATAACTTACACAACTATAAAACTATAGTTTTATAACTTCATTTTAACTTAATATATCATAAGCATCTTTTCAAGTCATTAAATCACTTGTAGTTTTGGTTTTGGTTTTGTTTGCCCTTGTGAACAATGCTGCATTGAATACCTTGTTTTAAAAGGTATCCACATCCCCTGAAGTGGTTAAAATAAGAAAGACAATACCAAGTGCTGGTGATGTTATAGAGCAACTGGAATACTAACACAAGGGTGGTGAAAGTGCAAATGGATACAGTTACTTTGAAAAACTCTTCAGCAGTATCAACCGCAGCTGATCATACAATTAACCTGTGATTCAACAGTTCTGCTCCTAGGTGTATACTCAACAGAGGTATGTACATACGTCCATCAAAAGACATGTACAAAAATATTAATAGCAGCACTGTTTATACAGTAGTTAGAATTGAACTATGGCTACACACAACATGAATGGGTCTTGCAAATATAATGTCGAGCAAAAGAAATCAGACACAAAAAAGCAGACTCGGTATTATTCCATACATATAAAGTTCAAAAGTAGGCAGACCACATCTGTGGTGTTAAAGGTGAGGATCAAGGGAGGGGACAAGGGGAAGACTTCTGCAGGAAACGTGATATCCCGATTCTTACTCTAGGTGCTGGCTATATGGCTGTGTCACTTTGTGACAACGTATGGAGCTGAACACATGATTTTTGCACTTTTCTGTATTATGCTAACTTCAATAAGAAGTTTTAAAATAGTTATCTCATCAGAAAAATTCCCGAGTGTGAATTTTCTCTGCTAAAGCAAATTCTAAGTTTCTGGAAAATAGTATTGTTGTGGGTTGAATTGTGTCCCCCCAAAAGAAATGTTGAGGTCCTAACCCCTATAAATATAACCTTATTTGGAAATATGATGTTTTCAGATGTGAAATAAGTTAAATAAGACCATACTGATTAGGATGGGCCCCAAATCCAATCACTAGTGTTTTTATAAGAGAGGGAGGTTTGGAGACACAGACACACAGGGAAGAACACCATGTGACTCAAAGGCAGAGAGATTAGATGATGCAGCGACAAGCCAAGGACGCCAAGGACTGCCTGCAACCTCCAGACGCTGGGAGAGAGGGCAGGACAGATGCTCCCTCAGCACCTCCGGAAGGAACCAACCCCGCCCACACCTTGATTTCTGACTTCTGGCCTCCTGGATGGTGAGACAGTAAATCTTCGTTGTTTTAAGCAACCCAGTTTGTGGTCATTTGTTACGGCAGCTCTGGGAAACTAATATAAGTACCAGATTCCAGAAAGGATTACTATTTTTTTGATTCCCATTTAGCCTCTAAGGAAAGTAGAGAATGTTCCCAAGTGGTGGTTATAATTTAATCATTTTGGCCACCCTCCTATTTTGGGCCACGCCCAGGTCATCTCCCTGACTTTCCACTGCAAATGACTCAATCAATCAATTCCCCTGTGCACATAAGTCAAGACCAGAACCTGGAGGCGGAGGACAGAGGAGGAGATGGGGACACAGAAGAGGAGATGGGGACACAGAGGAGGAGATGGGGAGACGGAGGAGAAGGTGAGCAGAGAGAAGAAATGCAGCACAATTTTCAGATGTCACCGGTCCCGGTTCTTCTCAGCGACTGACGCTTTGCAAAGATATTACTACCTTTTCTGCTTAAATCTTTTCTCATTACATAAATAACTCATGTTTACTTTATAAAAATTAGAAAATACAGGAAAGCAAATAAAATAAATTAAAATAACACATAATTCACACCCAAAGATAACCACATTCTGGTGTATTGCCTGCCAGACATTTTTCTTTGACTGTGTATACATTTTCTTTTTTATGAGAAAAAAGTCAGCCCTTCCTAATTGCCTACATTTCTTTTCTTCCTCTTTCTTGATAAATACAGATGTTTAAAAACATTCCTGAGACCCATTCTCTTGCCCACACACACATTGCTGCTTTTGTTTTTCATTGAATAGTCCTCGCCCTGGGCCCCTTCCTGTGGCCAACCTGTCCTTTACACAAGCAGTCAGTTCTCTCTCCAGCCCTGAGTTCAGATGGGAAGATCCAGATTACAACAC
>NW_007726299.1:724117-734769 GCF_000696425.1 Galeopterus variegatus | reverse complement strand
AAACAGTACAGGGGAAAAGATTGTTTTTCCAAGACTTCTTGTTAAAGAAAAAGAAGCAAATATCACATTTGCTTTTTGCAGCAAATATCCAATTTGCTGTCTCTTTTAGACTTCGGGTGCTGAGAATTGGGTTAATTACACTCCTCCGTTCAAGACATGATTATCCTCAACATTAGGACAAACAACCTCTTGTTTTATAGTATTTTCCTTTACACTCCAAGTCCTCACTTTCCGCTCCCCCATGAACATCCATCCTAACATATTTGATGTATGTCCTGCAATACTGGGCTGGAAATTACACTCCTCCGTTCAAGACATGATTATCCTCAACATTAGGACAAACAACCTCTTGTTTTGTAGTATTTTCCTTTACACTCCAAGTCCTCACTTTCCGCTCCCCCATTAACATCCATCCTAACATGTTTGATGTATGTCCTGCAATACTGGGCTGGAAAGCTTCCATCTGCACCTCTAGATCTCTCAGCCCAGTTTTGGGTCCCCGGAGGCCCATCTGTAGAGTGCATATCAATGGGCTTGCTGGCCACTTCTGACTGAGTTTGGCCAATGGGTGGCACCGTCAGGAGATCCAGAAGATGGCAAGAAAGGAAAGCTTGGGTATTTATCGCCCTTACTCCCTCACAGCCAGGGAGAAGGTCCTCTGCTGGGGGTAGCTGAGGGCTGCGTCCTCACGGCTCCTGTGAGGTGGCCCTTTCCAAGCAGCTCTCAACCAAGTTGGCCCCTTTCAGTTTAGGGCACCATTAAGTCACAAGGCTATTCTAGCTCTAAGGCCCCTCACCACCACTGGGTGCTTTTCCCAACCCTCCCACACCTTTGCACATAGTCCCTTTATTAATTCTCCAATTACACAATGTGTGTGCACCCATCTTTTACCTGCCCGGACTGAGACAGATACAAATATATATTCAGTCTTGTAAAATATGGAATGTTCTTTTGTGTGTACGTGTGAGTATGTATGGATTTAATGAATAGAATACTACTGTCCTCCAGATCTCATCCTGTCTCCTGTTTCTTTCCTGTAACCCTGTTTCTCTGGTCTGCATTACTGTGTGCACTCCAGGTTGCCGCTTCCAGCTGCAGCACACCCTTGCTCCCTGTGCAGGCAGCCCCTGGTGAGGAATGGCCCGCAACTCCCTGCTATCACACACAATGCCACAATAAATCCACATTTTTATAAACTTTTTAACCCAAAATTTTTCAGTTCTTTTCCAGGTCTCAATTCTGAATTTATGCCAAGCATGGTAAGTTTATGGGTAAACCACGTTGAGTGTACACAGCTCAAGTCTATGTTCCTCGATTAAACAAAGTGACCCTGAATTCATAAAAATGTGCTTTCCCTGCTGTTTTTTTACTACAATAACAAATTGTGTAATAAAATAAATGACAAGAATGACATAGGCTACCATTTATTGAGCACTTTATATGTGCTGAGTTCTCTCCAAAGCCCAGTATGAGTTGTAGCTCATTCAACAGTATGTGGAGCCAGCCTGCACTGGCTTGCAAGAGCTGATTATCAAATTTTCAAGAATTTTGCAAGCCAGTTACTAAACATGGCAATTATTAAAAACTAAATTATTTAAACTCACAATTAAATAAATTACAATAAAAACCAATATAATAAAAACTCATCAGTTCCTAATTACTTTACTATCCTCAACTATTATATAGGCTCAGGTAATGTCTGTTGTATGTGTACAGTGGAAATAGTACATAGTGCACATCTCTTTCCAATTCCATTGTCACCTTGAAATCAGCCATAGTGGGTATATTTGTACTGTGGAAATTAGGAAGTGCTACAAATCAGGAGTCCTTTGTCCCCAGGGCTGGTTGTTCGATATAGACCAGCACACCACTGCATTTCATTCTTACAATAGCCATATGAGATTGGCATTTTCATTTTACATAGAAAAAGTGAGGCTTAGAAGAGATAAATAACTATCCCAAATCCTAATAGTGAAAGGTAAAGTCAGGATTGCAAGTAACACTTATGTAACTCCAGGCCACACCTACCCACCGTATCATGGAACAGTGAGGGCCCAGACACAGTAACTAAACAGCAGGATTTTGTTGTTTAGCACTAGGTACAGAGTAGTTATCTGTCCAAGATTATACAGTTAATAAAGAGAAAAGGGGCGGGTTCCAGCCAAAGCCTTCTAACCCTAGAGCCCACTTGTTTACCCACACCACCTTCAGATCCTCTTAGACTTGGAAAGGGCCAGGACCATTTCCCAGTCGCTGTGCCTCCCTGTCTTTTGCCACATGATGTCTTATTTACCTTTTTCCCCGTGTGTGTCCTAAATGGTCTCCCTGCCTCCAGACTTGCCCCTCTAAATGCTGTCTCCAAGGCAGCTACTGGAATGCAGATGTGATCATGTCACCCCCCTTCTTAACATCCCCTTTGCCTTCAAAACCAAGTCCAAGCACTTTGGCAGAGGGTACTAGGTTCTACCTCCTGCTCCAGGCCCACACCGCTCTTTAGGCTTTGGAATACCAAATCACGCTAGTC
This sequence comes from Galeopterus variegatus, assembly GCF_000696425.1. Lineage (NCBI taxonomy): Eukaryota > Metazoa > Chordata > Mammalia > Dermoptera > Cynocephalidae > Galeopterus > Galeopterus variegatus. Next base: position 732,245 of record NW_007726299.1, on the reverse strand, counting down.
AGTTCTCTGCTCACCTCTGCCTTCTCACCTCCAGGCCTTTGCATGAAATGCCCTCTGCCCCTCTCACGTGGCAAACTGCTCATCCCGTAAGATTCAATCCAGCTGTCACCCAGGAAGCTTCCTCGAAACTCACGTCTTTCCAGGTTTCCTCCTGCCTATCTTCATCTTTGCACTTCGTGCATTTTATGTCAAGTGCTGCAGCCACCTTTCCCCAGTAGGCTGTGAGCAACAGGGAGGCCAAGGTGGTTTCTAATTTGGCTTGGTATCTCCAGCCAAAATCTAGGACAGGACCTGGCACATAGATCCTCAGTAAAAATTTGTTGAACTGAACAGAGATTACCTATTATTCTCCTCTGCATCCTTGCAGATCACCCTAGCTCAACCTCTGCAACTTACAAATGCAGCAGGTAGTTGTTAATGCCTTGTCCCTTTCAAGACAAGGACCATATTTTTTGTATACTTTGCACCCTCCACAGCAAATGGAACAGTGCCTTGTACATAGTAGGTACCCAATAAATATTACTGGATCTTTGGTAAAGTATCTAAGAATTACTCTTTTTCAAAATCATATATACATAAAGTAATAATAATAAATGGAACAGTGCCTTGTACATAGTAGGTACCCAATAAATATTACTGGATCTTTGGTAAAGGATCTAAGAATTACTCTTTTTCAAAATCATATATACATAAAGTAATAATAATATATATATATTTCAGGTGAGTTTTATTGTTAATCAATTTTTGTTTTGATTTTAAAATTAAAATATGTTCATTGTAGGAAATTTGTTAAAAAAAAAAAAGAGAGAAAAGAAAACTCTTCAGAAGGTAAAAATCACTTATTATCCCTTAACCCGTGTAGATGTTGCAATGAATTTTCCCACTGTCTTTTTTTACGTGCAAGATCTTGAGGGATGAAGAAGAGGAGTACAGGCACACGTATGTGTTTAAATCCCACTGTTCCATAGTTCTGCTGGTTAATTAATTATTAGGACAACTGCTTTGGCTGCATCTCACAGTTTTACAAACAGTGGAGATCTGCAGTGAAGCACTCTTGATTTTGGAAAATGAACCCTTCTCTTACCTCCACATTCGCAAGTTAATAGAGAAGCAAGCAGAATGCCTTATATATGCATTGGAGATCCTACAGTTAAGAACAAGGAGCTGAGAAGTTGCTATAAGAAGCCTCCGGCAAAGGGGACGTGTATCTTGCTTCTTGGAAAAGGAAGTTTACTTTTCTGGGGCAGGACTGGAGGAAGTGTCCCAGCAAGGCACTTGCTGATGGCTGAGCTCAGGTCAACATCACTAGGAAAAGTCCTGGGGATGAGGGGGAAGGAATATCAGCTGGCAGGCGGGAGGCAGGAGGGGGGGACAGAGCTGCCTAAGAGAGGACACAGAAGGCACAGAATCAGCACTAGAAGTACAAGAAGTTTAGTTTGGGTAAAAGTTAACAGCTCCCATTTATCAAACACCTGATGTTGAACATGTTGAGATTAGAGCAGTTTTCTAAATGACACCCACTGCCATCCTCATGTATTCTGCACTCAGTTCTTGGCCATCTTAAATAATAGAGGAGTGTGGCAGGTGGAGATCAAAATGACAGAGCTAGTACTGGAGAGCCCAGCTTAGGGTTATGGCAACAGTGGGCTTCCTTTTATGGCTGACCATAATCAAATTGTCTGAACACCTGGTCCTGGTCAAAGGTGGAAAACACTGGCCTCCTCCTGTAGTGAATCCAGAAAAACTTAAGGTGTGAAGGAGCAGGGCAAAATGTGTGCTTCTGGTGGCAGCTGTATCCCAAAGGAAAAGTGGAAAGAGGAATACATATGCCCATGTCCTACTCCCAAATTTGCCAACCAGGTAATTCACTCCTCCTCCCTGGGGAAGCTTGAACACAGGACCAGAAAGAAGCCAGGAGTGTTACATGCATTCATGTCCCCCAACACGGAAACACAAAGGAGGGGGAAAAGAGGTTCCGCATAAGAGGCACCGTGCTAGGAGCTTTAAGTATTTTATCTCTAGTTCTGAACAACATGTAAGGAGGAAATTAATATCTCCATTTTAAGATGAGGAAACTGAGAACAGGTAAGTATGAGCACACTGCCATAGAGCTAGCGGATGGTGGAGCTCGGGTCTGAATGCAGGTTTTGCTGACGCGGGTTCCCCTGCTCTTACGACAGTACACCACCCTTCTACTTGCCTTCGTGAGCCCGCCCACCTCTGTGCAGCCCCTCTCCNAAATGGAACAGTGCCTTGTACATAGTAGGTACCCAATAAATATTACTGGATCTTTGGTAAAGTATCTAAGAATTACTCTTTTTCAAAATCATATATACATAAAGTAATAATAATATATATATTTCAGGTGAGTTTTATTGTTAATCAATTTTTGTTTTGATTTTAAAATTAAAATATGTTCATTGTAGGAAATTTGTTAAAAAAAAAAAAGAGAGAAAAGAAAACTCTTCAGAAGGTAAAAATCACTTATTATCCCTTAACCCGTGTAGATGTTGCAATGAATTTTCCCACTGTCTTTTTTTACGTGCAAGATCTTGAGGGATGAAGAAGAGGAGTACAGGCACACGTATGTGTTTAAATCCCACTGTTCCATAGTTCTGCTGGTTAATTAATTATTAGGACAACTGCTTTGGCTGCATCTCACAGTTTTACAAACAGTGGAGATCTGCAGTGAAGCACTCTTGATTTTGGAAAATGAACCCTTCTCTTACCTCCACATTCGCAAGTTAATAGAGAAGCAAGCAGAATGCCTTATATATGCATTGGAGATCCTACAGTTAAGAACAAGGAGCTGAGAAGTTGCTATAAGAAGCCTCCGGCAAAGGGGACGTGTATCTTGCTTCTTGGAAAAGGAAGTTTACTTTTCTGGGGCAGGACTGGAGGAAGTGTCCCAGCAAGGCACTTGCTGATGGCTGAGCTCAGGTCAACATCACTAGGAAAAGTCCTGGGGATGAGGGGGAAGGAATATCAGCTGGCAGGCGGGAGGCAGGAGGGGGGGACAGAGCTGCCTAAGAGAGGACACAGAAGGCACAGAATCAGCACTAGAAGTACAAGAAGTTTAGTTTGGGTAAAAGTTAACAGCTCCCATTTATCAAACACCTGATGTTGAACATGTTGAGATTAGAGCAGTTTTCTAAATGACACCCACTGCCATCCTCATGTATTCTGCACTCAGTTCTTGGCCATCTTAAATAATAGAGGAGTGTGGCAGGTGGAGATCAAAATGACAGAGCTAGTACTGGAGAGCCCAGCTTAGGGTTATGGCAACAGTGGGCTTCCTTTTATGGCTGACCATAATCAAATTGTCTGAACACCTGGTCCTGGTCAAAGGTGGAAAACACTGGCCTCCTCCTGTAGTGAATCCAGAAAAACTTAAGGTGTGAAGGAGCAGGGCAAAATGTGTGCTTCTGGTGGCAGCTGTATCCCAAAGGAAAAGTGGAAAGAGGAATACATATGCCCATGTCCTACTCCCAAATTTGCCAACCAGGTAATTCACTCCTCCTCCCTGGGGAAGCTTGAACACAGGACCAGAAAGAAGCCAGGAGTGTTACATGCATTCATGTCCCCCAACACGGAAACACAAAGGAGGGGGAAAAGAGGTTCCGCATAAGAGGCACCGTGCTAGGAGCTTTAAGTATTTTATCTCTAGTTCTGAACAACATGTAAGGAGGAAATTAATATCTCCATTTTAAGATGAGGAAACTGAGAACAGGTAAGTATGAGCACACTGCCATAGAGCTAGCGGATGGTGGAGCTCGGGTCTGAATGCAGGTTTTGCTGACGCGGGTTCCCCTGCTCTTACGACAGTACACCACCCTTCTACTTGCCTTCGTGAGCCCGCCCACCTCTGTGCAGCCCCTCTCCTGTCTGAGGGGCTCCCCTGCTAACAAGGTTTGCAGAGTGGTCAGGATGTAGGGACCATAAACATAGTAAAGATAACATTCAAAACAAAAAACTTGTTTAAAGGAATCCAAAATAAGGAGAAGGTAGTTCTGGTCAAAGTGATTAAGCAGGTGGGGCTCAATTTAAGCTGAACTTTAAAAGACAAATAGGATTCCAGTGGGTAGTTTGCATTTTGCTTCTTATTATTCTGATTTGTTGGGTCATAAGAATCAGCCCAGACACCCTTTGCTCTTTTCCCACACGTGTTAACTTCTGGGGATTGTTTTTAAGTTTTGGTTCCACCATCAATTATCTGGGGCGAGTTTTTCACCCTTTCTGAGTTTAGGTGTATCTGTAAAATGTAATTACGGTAAAGACTAAACTGAATGGAGTCTATGAAAGTGCATGATCACAGCCCAGCTCAGTCCTTATCCCTCCATCCCCTCTTGATTTTGAGTCATTTTTCATTGCTGCTTTTAGAAAACTCGCTGCACGTTTGTTTCCTGACTTTGATGTGGCCTCACCTCGACAGCTGCCGGACACCCACCCCAGACCCTTTGTTTAAAGCCTTATCTCCAGTCCTTGCACACACATGATCTCACTTCTCACAGGGCAGAGACAAGATGTTGTCCCAATCTGATTCTCCCATGAATGCCTGCTCTTCTGAAAAACGAAGCACGTTTCTATTTGGAAAAAGAGAGCTGTTGACAGTGTGGAGCCAGGTCCCTGAAAGGGGATAGTCCTGGGTTCCCTCGACACCCCAGGCAGGGCTGTTAGGGTCCCCCAGTCCCTGAGTCAGACATCTGCCACCAGAACTAGGGAAGAGTGTGGATGTTTTGTCCTTGTGTAGGGATTTTGTGGGGGTTTCGGGAGATCTGAGACAGGCTTGGGTCTACCCAGCTTTCTCAATAGCTCCTTATCTCTCAAAATGGACTCCAGAGTTAATGCCACCTTATAAGGTCGTTTGCCTCTTATACTCAGGGATAGCGTCTCTCCCTTCTTTCCCTCCCACCTCTAACCCCTCAAGGCCAAACTCACCTTGACAGCAGAGATTATGTTTATTTCATTATTTCATTTTTATACCTCCTGCTTATCACCTGTCCAATCCCCAAAACACACACCCCTCCTCTCCTCCCCTTTCCCCCACAGCAACTAACATTCTGTTTAACACATAAAAGGTGTTTATTCAGTACGTGGTGAATGAATGAAACCATAGTAAGCTTAGGCAGTCTGATATCATGCTGAACTCAAGGAGTCCGGTGACTGCAGAAGATTGAATGGGAGTCAGGAGGTCTTGTATCCAAGCCCATCTCAGCCAGTATATAATAATAATAATAAATAATAATAATAATAAAGTAATAATATCTACCATCTATTCATTGCCTTTTACATTCCAGGAACATGTAAAGGTCTTTCCAGCCATTTGTTACCTTATTCAATCTTTATGACAACCCTTAAAAGAATTATCCTCATCCCCATTTTACGGATGAAGAATGTGATTCACGGAGGTGTTAGCTGCCTCGTCCAAGCTTTCCCCAGCTAATAATTGCTGGAGCTGAGATCTGACCCGGTTGGCTACTCCGGTACCCAACCTTCTCAACAGTGTGCTGCCTCTCTTGCCACTCCTTGCTCATTGGGTGACTCTGGCCAAGTCACCTCCCCTCTCTGGGCTTCACTGTTCTCATCTGTGAAATGGAGGCAGAGGACAGATGACCTGATTACCAAAGTCCTTATTAGAACTTTCTTTCCATGAGATTAGTAGCAACACCAAATGGTAATCCCTCCTGTCTGTGCAGCCTTTTACAGTTCATACTGCCCATACCATCCTTCTCATTAAGCAGATTACCTTGGAAACAAGATTTGCCTAAATGGCCAGACCAGCTGCCTCAACTCGCTGCTCTAGGGAAATCTCGGCAGGAAGGGACGGTTCCAGGAACAGGCCTACTTGTGCTCACCCTGAGGTTCTAGGAGGTACTGCCTGTCCTTCATACTCAGGTTGTCTTCCAATTTAGAGTGGTTAGACCAGTGAAGCCACCTCCTTGCACAATCTGGGCAAAGCAGGGCCAAGGACTGGCAGTATAGGCCTCTAGGAAACACCTGGACAGAAATGCTGTAAACAGTTCTGGGAGCCTGGATTCATCCAGCCTGTGGGCTGCACGAAGGGACCTGCCATCCGTCACTTCTGTGTTGTTCACTCATTCATTCATTAATTCATTCAACAAACATGTGTGATAACATCCACGATAGGACCTCACTGTGCTAGACACTTAGCATAAAAGATGGTGCCTTCTTCTCTTAACAAGCTCATCATGGGGGAGGGGTGGAGAGCCAGATCCACAAACAGATAAATCCACCACAATGCAACACTCAGGAGCTGAGGGGCCGTGGAACATTGCATGCCCCCTCTGAGCCTCGGTTTCCTCACCAACCAAATGGGGTTGATGACAGTCCGTCTTTTGCCTCATCCTCTGCAGCTTCCCCATCCTATGGACCACTCCCTGTTTCCCAAACACACCATTAAGCTCCCATCCCTTTGCCTCTCTGTTACCACTGTTTCCTCTGCCTGGAATGCCCTTGAGGAACATCTCAAAAATACCCACTCAACCCCAGCACCTAGCCTAATGGAGGGTGACTAAATATTTGCTGAGTGAATAAATCCCACAAGATCAAGTTCTCTCTCTCTCCCTGTTCCCCCCACCTACCCCCCTATCCTTTGCCCTTACCTGACTCCCCCAGACAGAACAATTATTTCTGTCTCCCCTGTTAAACTGCAAATTCCTCATGTGCAGACACTGTGTATGACACAGAACATTAGTGTGTAGTAAACATTAGTAAGAGTGAAAAACAAGCTGGTCAGGAAAGGTATTATTATCTTTGTTTTAATAATGCCTCTTAGGTTCTGAAAAATCCCGAAGGACTCTGCGAGTCATCCTAGAAGATTAAGCAACGTGCCTAATCACACAGGGCCCCAGGCAGCCTCATTTTCTGACCTGAATCTGAGCTGTCAGACCACAACTCTCCTAGGCAATTTTTTTTTTTAAGTTCTTATTTCACAAATTCTAGATGCTTATTTTTTAACATTTCAGAAAGTGGAATGCATTTTTCTTTCTTTAATGATACATAAAATAATGGTGATGTATCTTACAACCAATGTGTCTTTAGACTTTATAAAATACATTATAACTCATAATTGTGAAAGGAAGAAACACAAGTGGTCAAATTCATCCTCACTAGTAATTAAAGAAATGCAAATTAGAACCACAAAGGAGAGACTATTCCCTCCTATTGCATTTGGCAAATATCAAAAGATGAAAAATCAATGCGATTGGAGACAAGGGGAAGGAAAATAGATGCTTTCCTATAAAATTGGTGAAGCCATGTATTGGTATAAACTTTTGGGGGAAAATTTGAAAATTTTTGATTCATGTCACAAGCCTTAATAATATGCTTTCCCTTTGACCTAGGTATTCCACTACTTGAATTTTTTTTTTTCCTTTTTGTCTTTTTTCGTGACCGGTAACAGGATCGCAACCCTCAGTGTCGTGCCCGTACCGCGACCAGCAACGGGATCGCAACCCTCAGTGTCGCTCCCGCACCGCGCTCAACCAGTGAGCAGACTGGTCTCTATATGGGATCCGAACCCTCGGTGGCAGACTGGTCTCTATATGGGATCTGAACCCTTGGTGGGAGCGCCGCCGCACTCCCAAGCGCTGCACTCTACCGAGTGCGCCACTGGGCCAGCCCCACTACTTGAATTTTTGCTAGGACAGTCTCAGAGTTGTGCTCAGAGATTTATTTGCGAAGTTATTCTCAGAAGCCTTGTTCCTAGTGAGAAAAACTGGAAGCAAACTACATTGGACAGCTATTGATTGAATACATGAAGGCAATTTTATGCAATTGGATAACACAAAATAATGATAAATGCTGTTAATAATTACAATGAATTATAAATTATGTGTATGTATATGCATATATAAAGAAAAGCCATTTGTAATACTTTGCCTTAGTAACAAAACTTAGCTTCAATCTGATTCTAGTTTTATTTGAAGAACACTTCTGGATTGATAACCACCATGATATAAACAAGGATCACCTGAGATTAATAAAATTATAAGTGTTCTTTTTTTCTAGCTAATGTTTTTTTTTGTGTGTGTGTCATTTGTCTTTTTCCGTGTCCGGCAACGGATCGCAACCCTCAGTGTTGCCCCCGTACCAGACCGGGGACCGG
>NW_007726299.1:707349-723171 GCF_000696425.1 Galeopterus variegatus | reverse complement strand
GGGTCTGCCCCCGGACCGGGCGGGGGACCGGAAACGGGATTGCAACCCTCGGCATTGCTCCCGCGCCTCGCTCAGCCAGTGAGCGGGAACCGGTCTGCATGTGGGATCCGAACCCTCGGGCGGGAGCGCTGCCGCGCTTCCCAAGCGGCGCACTATCCAGTGCGCCACCGGGCCGGCCCCTTTCTAGCTAATTTTTAATAACTTTTAAAAATGGGTAATTCTAATTTATTTATTTTTTGCTCTTTTACAAATGAGTTATTTTGAAATAATTTCTAATTTACAAAAAAAGTTACATGACTACTACAAACAACTCTATACATTCCTCATTCAGACCTACCAGTTTTTAACACATTGCTTCGTTTGTGTAATTTCTGTCATGCACATGCGCTCTTGCTCTCTCTATATTTGTGCTTGCATAATTATTTTTTATGTAGCATTTGAGGGTAGGTTACATATATCATGCCCTTTCACCCCTTAATATTTTAATACACATTTCTTAAGAACCAGATATTCCATTATGTAACCACAGAACAGTTAGCAAATTCCAGAAAGGTAATATTGATAAAATACTTGTATCTAAACTACCATCCATATTCCAACTTAATCATTTGTCCCCATTACGTCCATGATAGGAACTTATTTTTTCCTTGTCCATAACCCAGTTCAGGACAGTTCGTTGTGCTTAGTTGTCACATCTTTTTGTCTTCCTAATCTGGAACAGTTCATCAGCCTTTCTTTGATCTCATTGCTCTGTCATCAGGTGTCACCTTGCCTCTCTGACAGCTCAGGATGGCAGGGGTTGCGGCATTTCATTCTTGTAGTCAGCACCAAACATAGTGTCTGGCAAAAGACAGAGTTCAATAAGTGCTGCAATGAATGAATGAATGAGTGAGTGAATGAATGAGGTAAGTTGAGAAGGTGCAATTGAGGCTGACTGAGCCCAACAGAGGCAGAATGGGGTATCGGGATTCAGCAATTTGTTCTGAGACAAGGCTGAGTGGCTGACCACCCAGTCTAAGGCACCCTCCTGGCTTCCTGTCCCCGGGCATTATCACATCACCCTGTTTTGTTTTTGCTCCACAGCCTTTATCACTATCTGACATGTAATTTACTTGTTTACTTGCTTACTCTGTTTCTCCAACCTTGTCCCTTTCCCTCACCTGCTCCATAATAGCACAGAGGAACCTGCCTCCCTGCTTACAGCTCTGCCCCAGCCCTGGCACAGCATGGGGCACTCCTGCCATTTATTGAATGATGAATGAATGAATGAATGAATGAATGAATGGATAAATGAACCCTTGCCTGGCCTAGGTTCCAAACTCAATGCCTTGCTTTTGTCCCTCTTACAACTGGAACATTAAACTTACGATGCACCCCTTCCTACAACTTCCACGTCTGTCTCTCTTCTCTGCCCCCAGCTTACTTTGTTGTTTTCTTTTTTCCATCTCTTGTGCAAACACTCATTGAGTGCCTTGTATAGGTTGCTTATTGTCCTTGACACTAGAAATACAGACACAACTCAGGTACAGGGTACTGATGATATCAGTAATGGAGGAATGTCAGAAAAAAAGGTTAGAGATAGGTGGACATGTGCAAATGTACTTCCTCGTAATAAACCCCATCTGCCTTGACTTGGGACCAGGCAATTATGTTTCATGAAACTATTTAGGAAGCTGGTTAAATGCTAAACACTACTTATATAGTAGCATTAAGTGTAATGATTTCTAGTTCAGAACGTTCTGTTTGGTGTGGAAGAACATGGGTATTTGAAATTCTTGTAGCAAAGATGCTAGAGCTGTTCTAGGAAAGGCTAGAAAATCTCTGCTACTGCCTAACAGACAGAGGAGAGTCCCTCCTCTTCTTGAGAACAAAGTGAAAAATACTTCTCTGGGGTAGAGGAGAGGGGAAGGCTGGGGATTCACAGGTAAAGGACATTTTGATCCATTATACGTATTTTTCATGACTTTTAATCTAATTACAAAATTAATATGTGTTAAATCTGGAAAAAAAACAAAGAAAACATAAAGGAGAAAAGGGCGATCTCTCTAAATCCCCCCCCCACAATATTATAGGCTACTAGTATTTGGGGGATATTCTCTTTTAGTCTCTTTTCTGAGCATGAATTTGGTTGTACATATTTGAGATGATGCTGTTTATATCATACTGTCTCTTGCTTTTCTCACTAAGTATGCCACAGTATTTTCTCACATAACTAAAAAATTCATCATAAGTGAGGAAATCAGGTTGTAGAATAATACATACAGTCTGATACCAGAAAAAAACCAAAAGTATAATGTGTATTTTCAATGCACATATGGAACATATTTTTGTAAAGCTCTGGACACATTTTAAACTCAAAATAGTGGAGCATCTCTGGGAGGATGGAGAAGAAAGAGACTGATGCAGGAAAATAATGAAAATATTAGCTTTACCTGTAATGACCAATTTAAAAAGAGAGAGGGAGATTCAAGTTTACAAGTATTACACATATAATCAAAATTATTTTTGAGTTAAACTTTATTATAGTCATTATATTGTTTAATATTATGTCATATGACTGCATCCTATTTTACTTAACCTTTCTTTAGACATCAGAATTGTTTCAAATTTCTAACTATTCTAAATAACTTTGTGGTGAACTTCTCCAGGGATAAATCTTTGTCTTCATCTTAGATGATTTCCTTTGAATGGATTCCTACAAGTGGAATTCTTGGACAGCTGTATTAGTCCATTTCTGTAGCTTATAATAAAATACCTGGAACTGGGTACTTCGTAAGAAAATGAAATTTATTGCTTACAGTTTCAGAGGCTGGGAAGTCCACAGTGCAGGGAACACATCTGGTGAGGGTCTTGGCAGTGGTGACAATGACCCAGGGGTCTCATGTAGCAGGAAATGGTGGAGCAGAGAGAAAGAACTTCTCACGTGCTCTTCTTTAAAGCCCTCAGAACCATGCCCCTGACCACCATTGTTAATCTATTTACTACTGCACAGTCCTACAGTCTAATCACCTCTTCAAGGCCCCATCTTTCAGTTTTCATAATACGATTTCCCACCCTCAACAGTCACAGTGCGGATTAAGCCTCAGTGAAGACGAGGGTGGGGGGAGAGCATGCAGTCTACAGCAACAGCATTCACCAACTTACAATCCTCTGAGCTCTACACGTGAGTGTCTGTGTCATGACATCTTCACAAGCACTGAGTACTATCAATTTTTAAAATCATTACTAATTTGGTGCTCTCTCATTTCTTCTCTATTACCAGGGCACCTAAATTTTTTTTTATGTATAGCCATTAGTCATTTTCCCTGAGGAAGGAAGTTTCCTTGCAGACTTTAAGGGAATAAGAAAGACAGAAACTCTTAAAAGAGAGGAGCAATAGGGAGACACGTTTAGCAGTACAGTTTGTTTGTTTGTTTTTATCTGTGGAGGTTTCTTCCTTTCACTGCATGGAAGAAAGAGAAGCTAAGAAAAGGCAGCTTGGGGGACAGGACAGCAGGATTGACATCAGCTACAAGTCAGCCTGAAGCTCATAAAGTTAATCTTCCTAAAATGCAGCCCTGGTTACATCACTGACCTGCCCCATACCTTCAATATCTTCCCATCAGCTGTCAAGAGAAAGTCCTCCTCAGTGAAACCCGATCTATTCTCTCTCTCTCTCTTTTTTCTTTTATTGTAACATAGTTAGTTGTACACATCTGTGGGGTACAGAGTTGAATATCAATACTCATGTGCAATATGTGATGCTCAAATTAGCATAATTATTATATTCAATAATATACACTGTCTTTGCTATTTGTGGTCCTTTACCAATTCCTCCCTCCCCCTCTCTTCCTGCTTCTAGTAACCTCTGTTCTCCTTTTGAAAGTTCAATGTATTATTGTAAATGTTGCATCCTTCTTTCTTTCTTCTATATATATGTTTATTATTTTAGCTCCCACTTATGAGTGAGAACATGTGGTATTTCTCTTTCTGTGCCTGGCTTATTTCACTTAATATGATTTTCTCTAAGTTCATCCATGTTGCTGTGAATGGCGATATTTCATTCTTTTTTATGACTAAGTAGTATTGCATTGTGTATATATACCACATTTTCCTTAACCAGTTGTCTGATGATGGACATTTAGTTTGGTTCCAACTCTTGGTTATTGTAAATAAAGCTGCAATAAACATGGAGGTGCATGTATCTCTTTGACATGATGATTTCCATTCCTTTGGAACCCAGTCTATTCTCAAGCATGTTTCCCTCATCTTTTGCACACATCCCATTTTCCACTTAACAGGCTATTTACCATTCTTCAAACACACAGCCTGAGTCCTACTTCTTTCCTTTGCTCATGTTGTTATTCTCTCCACCGAAATGCCTTGTCTACTAGATCTCCACATCAATCTTTCCTTCTTTCAGCAATGGTTCCAAATGCCGCCTCTCCTTCAATTGTGCTTTTGCTCATCCCCTCCCCTAAACTTCAAGTGATTTTTCATTCCTTTGATATTCTACTTGTTCTGAGGCAGGTGTTAAGGGCCAAAGATCAAACTCGGGGTTGTTGGTGTGATAGTAAATTTTAGACGTCAACTTGACTGGGCTAAGGGATGCCCAGATAGCTGGGAAAACATTATTCCTCCATGTGTCTGTGAGAGTGTTTCTAGAAGAGATTACATTTCAATCTCTAGGCTGAGTAAAGAAGATCCACCTTCACCAATGTTGGTGGGCATCGTCCAGTCTGTTGAGGGCCTGAATAGAGCGAAAAAGTGGAAGGGTAAATTTTCTCTCTGCTTGAGCTAGGACATCCATCTTCTCCTGCCCTTGAAAATCAGTGCTTCTTTGGATTTCAGGCCTTTGGACTCAAATTAGAACTTACACTGTTGGCTTCCTGGTTCTTAGGCCTTCAGGCTTGGACTAGAAATACACCAGCTTTCCTGGGCCTCCAGCTTGAAGAGGGAAGATCATGGGACTCCTCAGACTCCATAATCATGTGACTCAATCCCTCATAGTAAATATTTTCCTATATATCTATATGTATCTTATTGGTTCTGTGTCTCTGGAGTGCCCTGACTAATATAGCTGACTTCTCACACTTCCTATGTGTATATCTTGGGCAAATTACTAAAGGAAACTGAGTCTCTGATTCCATCTCCATAAAATCAGAAATTAATTGAGATCATATATATAAAGTATCCACAGTTCTTGGCACATAGTAGAATGTCAACAAATGTTAGTTTCTATCTTCTTTAATTTTGTCTTGCATTAGAGCAATGAATATAATGTTCATACCGTCCTCAGCCTATTTCTAGACTAGAAAGTCCTGGCAGGAAGGACCCCATTTCCTGCACATCTAAATGTCCTCTGCACAACAGCATCTAGCACAATGCCTTGCACACAGTAGATATTCAATAGATGTGTTGAATTTGGATAACATTTAGGCAAGTTATTAGGAATTTACTTTTGACCAAAATTTAATAAGTGAAAGAAATGCACACAGTTTTTGTAATAAACTAACCAAGGAAACAAAGAGAAATTATTGTGCGTGAGCCCAGGCTCCAAGACTGAATTTTCCATTCTTTGGCTATGAGACTCTGGGAAAGCCATTTACTTCATGCAAAAGCCTTAGTTCCTGTGTCTTTGAAGGGAGATATAAATAGAACTTACCTCATAGAGTTCCTGGAGAAGAGTAAAACAGTTAGCAAGTGCTGGCCGGTTAGCTCAGTTGGTTAGAATATGGTGTTATAACACCAAGGTCAAGGGTTCAGATCTCCTTACCAGCGAGCTGCCAAAAAAAAAAAAAAGAAAAAGAAAAGGAAAAAAAGCAAAAGAAGGCAAAGATGAAGTATTACAAGAATCGAAGTTATTGAGGAGACATTGAACTAAGTATCTCACTAGTTCATACTTTTTAAAAGTCCCTAAGAATGCTCTTTAATTATAGCACTTGTTTAAAATTTGCTTGTTTATTGTTTTTTTAAAGAGAAATATTTTTTAAATAAGGAGTAAAATGTTTTAATTAATATGAGCTGTCTGGATTTGCTAGAGTGCCAGAATGCCATTATCTTAAGTTTTGCAGAAAGTTTGTATGTATCTTACAGCTAGGATGGCAAGGCTATGGTACAATTTGTCATTCATTTACTGAATATCTAGTATGTGCCAGACACTTGTCGAAGCATACCCAAAGTACAAGAAGCATCCCTAGTGTTCTAGTGGTTAGAATTTGATGCTCTCAAACTACAAGGGCAATAAATCAAAAAGGTTTTAAATTAACTACAGCATTTTGTATTAAGACTATAAAAGAGGGGGAAATAGATGAGAATTGACACATATGTAGGTTCTTTTATAAGCGTGATGGTAGAAAACTCAGAGCATTCACCTCTGGTGGTTTCTATATTCTCTTGTTGTGGGACTCAAAAAGATAATCTGTATGAAAATACTTTAAAAGTATTAGAGAAGTACAAAGCAGTATTTTCACTTAATTAATCTTTTATCACCCAACAGAGAGCAGAACTTTGCATAAATGAGATCCCAGGATGGCTGGATTTTAATGGGCTTGGCCTCAGGAAGACAGAAGCAGCCAGAGAAGGTCTAGAGCATTGAGCGTGACCTGCCCCATGACTTGGACAAAATCCAAGACTGGGAAAGCAGTGTGGGAATAAGAGACTACTGTGGATTTGTACCTAATTCCCTCTTTCATATGGGCCTACCCGTGCTGGCAGCATCCCCTAGCCCTGAGAAAGGAAGGCTCTGGATTTACCCAACCATTGCACAACATCCTGTTCTGAGCTGCACTGGGCCCAAGCACATCCACAACCAGATATTGCCGGTCATCCTGGGTAGAGTGGCCCATGGTGATGAGCTCTCGGGCCAGATGAGCTAGTCAGCAAGCCTCGGCGGGGCTGCATCGTCTCCCCATCCTGCCTGAATGATGACTGTGCACCCCTCGTGGGCCTGAGGGCTTTCCCACTCACTCACAGCCCAGCCCACGTTCTGAGTCACCCTTGTCCAGCGGGGAGACGGGAGTCTGTCTGTGCAGAGCAGCTGAGCAGCAGGGCTCTGGTTTAACAGGTCTGCAGGGCAGATGTTCTTTGTCCTCTTGTCTTCTTAAAAAAAATATTTTGACCAAACACATACTTATTGTTGAAAAAACAAAATATACAGATAAAAAATGAATCACCTTTAATCACACCATCCAGAAGTATTAACCTTAATATTCCAGTATATGCCCTTTCTGGATTTTACACAAGAGTACTTTAAAAAGTCCATGGTAAGATTTATATTACCCTTTTTTCCTTTCCAGTTGACCAGTACAGGGATCAAACCCTGGACCTTGGTATTATCAGCACCATGCTTTAATCAACTGAGCTAACCTTGTATTATCTTTTAATTCCGTTTTTCCATGAACACTTGAAGTACTCTTGTGTCTCTGTGTGTGTGTGTACGGGTGAGTGTGTGTGTGTATGTTATACACATATATAATGCATCATGAACACACAAAGCAGGAAGGGGAAATGGAGTTCAAGTACTCTAAGGTTCTTGAATTTTCCGGGAAGTGGTTAAAAGGCTCTATATGAAAGTATACTTTACTAACAATAATAAGTCAAGGATGCACATTGAAAACTCTAGTGTAACTACTGAAAGAATACTGAAAGCAGGTATAGCTACTCCCACTACCTAAAGACATTGCCAACTGAACTGAAACAAGTAGTTACTGGATGGGACATAACATTTGGAAAAAGGAAACAGTACAGGGTACATTTTGTATTTTCATGGCTTTCTGCCTGAGGACAGGTCACAGTCTGGGCCATACAAGGCAGCTAAATTCCCCATAGATAACCTGAGTGTTTATGACTTGAATAAAAGATAGAGTTCCCGGTAACCACAGCTAACTTAAAGTGAAGATGCCAAAAGCCCAGTTAAGACTAAAAGAAATTTGAATTGCTGCCAGTCACATGAAAGACAGTTTTCAGTTCAAGTTTCAGTAACATTGCTTGCTTTAAAAATTAATATTATCTGTAATAACACAACAGAATCCAGAGTTTCTACAACATATCACTCACAATGTCTAGTATACTACCCAAAGTTAATTGATATATAAAACAACAGGAAAATGTTACCCTGTCTAAAGACTGTTGAAAGGGAAAAGACACTAGAGATAGCCCATATGTTAGAATCAACAGACAAGAATTTTAAGAAGATTATTATAACTATGTGCAAGGGTTCAAAGGAAATATACTTGTAATGAATGAAAAGATAGGAAATCTCAGAAGAAAAATAAAAACAGTAAAAAAGAACCAAGTGGAAATTCTGAAACTGAAAAAATACAGTATCCAAAGTTTAAAAATCAGTGGATGGACTTAACAGCAGAATGGAAATGATAGGAGAAAAAGCCAGGAAATTTGAAGACGGAGAAATAAAATTATCCAACCTGAGGAAGAGAGAGGGAGAGAAATGTTAAAAAAAAAATTTACAGAGCTTCAGAGACCCGTGGGAAAATATCATATAGTCTAATATGTATGNATCTGTAATAACACAACAGAATCCAGAGTTTCTACAACATATCACTCACAATGTCTAGTATACTACCCAAAGTTAATTGATATATAAAACAACAGGAAAATGTTACCCTGTCTAAAGACTGTTGAAAGGGAAAAGACACTAGAGATAGCCCATATGTTAGAATCAACAGACAAGAATTTTAAGAAGATTATTATAACTATGTGCAAGGGTTCAAAGGAAATATACTTGTAATGAATGAAAAGATAGGAAATCTCAGAAGAAAAATAAAAACAGTAAAAAAGAACCAAGTGGAAATTATGAAACTGAAAAAATACAGTATCCAAAGTTTAAAAATCAGTGGATGGACTTAACAGCAGAATGGAAATGATAGGAGAAAAAGCCAGGAAATTTGAAGACGGAGAAATAAAATTATCCAACCTGAGGAAGAGAGAGGGAGAGAAATGTTAGGATGGACTTAACAGCAGAATGGAAATGATAGGAGAAAAAGCCAGGAAATTTGAAGACGGAGGAATAAAATTATCCAACCTGAGGAAGAGAGAGGGAGAGAAATGTTAAAAAAAAATTTACAGAGCTTCAGAGACCCGTGGGAAAATATCATATAGTCTAATATGTATGTAACTGAAGTTCCAGAGGGAGAGGAGTGGGGCAAAAAAATTTTTGAAGAAATAATGGCCACATATTCCCAAATCTGGTGGAAGATACAAATTTACAAACTCAAGCTCAGCCAAAACTACTAAAGAAAATTACTCCTAGTGAAATCATAGCCAAACCACTGAAAACCAAAGAAAAGGAGAACAATCTTGAAAGCAGCCAGAAAAAAAACCTGATAACTGAGCAACAATAATTTCAATAATCTCTAACTTTTCATTAGATGTTATAAAACATAAAGACAGAAAAATAACATCCTGAAATTACTGAAAGAAAAAAAAAAGTCAACCCAGAATTCTATATCCAGTGAAAACATCCTTTCATGCAACTAGGTCAGTTTGCTGCCAGCAGACCTGAACTATAAAGAAACATGAAGAAAGGTATTCAAGTCGAGGAGTCACTATACAGAATGGAAACTTATATCTTCAGGAAGGAAAAAAGAATATCAGAAAGAGTAAATTTGTGGATAAATATGGAAGATTATTTTTTTCTTAATTTCTTTAAAATATACATGCCTGTTTAAACAAAAATTATATCATTGTCTTATAGCTTAAATAGATATACCACCTATGACAACTATGGCACAAATATGGGAGTGGGTGAATAAAATGGACCTGTGTTAGTATATAAATTTAAATGGAATTCTAAAAATTATTTGGTTAAATCATGCATTCTTAACCAGGGTAATATTGCATCAAAGAGGTTGAAAATTGTAGGGCCGGCTGTGGCTCACTTGGGTGAGCGTGGTGCTGATAACACCAAGTCAAGGGTTAAGATGCCCTTACCAGTCATCTTTAAAAAAAGGGGGGGGTTGAAAATTGGTTCTTGGGAGTAAAATAATCTGAACTCTTTTTATATGTAAATCACAGATGTACATAGAGTTTATAAACAGATTTACAGTATGTTTGTGGTATTAAAACTTCAGGGAGATGTGATTAGGAAAACTTGTGGAAATGGCTCATTAGGAGGGTGATGATGAAAGAAAATGGTTGATAAACCAAATTAAGCCAAAAGAAGGCAGGAAAGCAGAACACAGGAACATAAAAACAGAAAACAAGTATTAAAATAGTAGGCCTAACTCCAAACATATCAATTATTACATTAAATATTCATGAACTAAATATAATGCTAAAAGCCTCAACCTCCCTGCAAAGGAATATGAGGTGGACAGGATTTCAGCTTTAGAATAAAACAGGTCTATATTTGGACTCCAGCTCAATCACTTACATTCTTCAAATGTACAATGGAGATTACACTAGGACTTCCTTCACAGGATTAAATGAGATTATCTGTGTGATATGTTTAGTATAGTGCCTGTTATCTAGTAAGTACTCAACAAATATCAATTCCTTCCCTTAAAAATCTAATGTAACAACAGAGGAGACTGTGGGCAATTTCCCTAGCTCATATTGGCATGGGAAAGCTGCATTATCTAAAACAGGAGTTGATAAACTAGGGCCACAGGCCAAATCTAGACTGTCACGTGTTTTTGTGAATTGTTTTTTTGGAACAAGCTACACCCACTTATTTATGAATTGTGTTACACTACCTTTGTGTATGACAGAGCACAGACTGGCCCATAAAACCTACAATAGTCACTATCTGGCTCTTTGTAGAAAAAGTTTGCCCACCCCTGTTCTAGAATGTGATGATAGAATTTTACTTTCAAAATCTCAGCCTAGTTTTTATTTTTGAGACATTTTATGCCAACTTTTTGCCGTTAGTACTTTTAATTCCATTTGTTTAGTGTAAAATAAATCTACTTATAATAAAAAAATACTGGGAATTATTTAGATATTCGCTGGATGAAAATTACAATCTACACTTGCTATCCGATATCCTGTGGCCAAGCCCTCTGTCTTTCTTTATAGACTTTTATTGTAATAGCTCTAAAAGTCACGATAGAAGAATTCATTAAAATTTATTATCTTGCTCCATTATTAAAAATCATAATCACTTGTATGTGTATTAGCTTTAGAACTCTCACATGAATGTTCTTATTTAATTATTATTATCCTCATTTTGCAGATGAGAAAACTGAGGTTCGATGAGGTTTGGCCAGTTGTCAAATAGTAAGCAGTGGAAGAGTATTCTTATACCTCATTTAATGCTCCAGCAATATCACTTTATGCACAATCTATTCTCTGATGTTTCTAGTTTTGTTGGGGGGAGAATCAGAGTATATATACCAAGTATAAAGACAGTCCAAACTCTGACTTTATAAGTAAACAAAGAGTATAAAAGCTCTTAGAGATAGAGGCCTCATAGTATTCTAAAAGGAGGAATTGAGGCCTCTAGTTAAGTCATTAGAACTATTAGATCTGGCTTATATGCTATAAAAATTTATAAAAGCAGGAAGCGTGTAATGCAAACCTACTAACTTAGCACAATAAACAGCACTCGAACAAACCTCCCTTGTCCAGAGAAAATCCTCTGTGTGATACTAGCACTCGGCAAATCCAGCCAGTATTTTGAAGGCCCATAAAGTGCCAAGGTCTGTATTAACACATAAGGAGTTGAATGTGACAGTGAACATACTTTCAAAGTACTACAGTCCAGTAGAGAGACAGATGTACATACACACATACAAATACCCTCCTAAAAGAGAAAACAGAAGGAAATTTGTAATGAATATAGAGGTACAAGGGACATCTACTCTGGGAGTTCAAAATGTTTTATTCTGACTCGGGAAAGACCCAGAAAGAGTCCCCAAAGAATGAAATTTGAGCTAGATATTACCCATTTCTCCTTCAAGATCCTTCACGCCCCTCCATGCTGCTCTGACCCTGGGAGGCCAACCTTTGCAGTTGCCCTCTTCTTAAGGCTGGGTTTAGACAATGGGGGGTTTCAGCAGGAGAAGGGGGAGTGAGAGGAGAGAGAGTCGAGGTATTCATTCCCCAGCTCCCAGGCTGCCAGGCCTTGGCTTGGCATTGTCTGGATTCCTCTGCCAGGGGGACAGTTCTTGTCAGATATCTCCTTCTCTCCAGCTCAGTAAAGCACTCCTTGCCCTGAGCCCTTCAGACCCAAGGGTGGTAGCAGCCCCCTACTGTGTCTAGCCCCCAGGGCTTCACCAGCCTGCCTTGGTTTCCCTTAACCCTGCTCACACATTCCAACTGATCCCTTATTAAATTCACCTCAATAACTTCATTAGCCATCTGTCTCCTGCTGGTATCCCTGGATATATCCTTGAAGAAATTGTATTTATTTATTCATTTATTTGTTTGTTTATTTGCTTGTTTTTTAATTGACATGCATTGATTATCCATATTTATGGGGTACAGAGTAATATTTTAATACTTATATACAATGTATGATGATCAAATCAGGGTAATTAGCATATTCATCATCACAAAAATTTGTCATTTCTTTGTGATAAGAGCTCCCTCTCTTCTAGCCAGTTGAGAACATACAATAAATTATTGTTAATTATAAGTGCCTCGCACTACTGTACAGAGCCAGAACTTATTTTTCCTATCTAGCTGTGATTTTGTATCTGTTAACCCACTTCTCTCCTGCTTCTGCTTCCCAGCCTCTAGAAACCACAATTCTACTATTTCTATAAGCTCAAATTTTCTTAGCTCCCACATATGAATGAGAACATGTGGTATTTATCTTTCTGTGCCTGATTTATTTCACTTAACATAGTATCTTCCAGGCTCATCCATGTTGCCGCAAATGACAGGATTTCATTCTTTTTTATGGCTGAGTGTATTTCCTTGCGTATATATACCACATTTTCTTTATCTGTTCATCTGTCAATGGACACCTAGATTGATTCCATTTCTTGGCTATTGTGAATAGATCTGCAATAAATATGAGGGTGCAGATATATGCTAATTTCCTTTCCTTAGGATAAATACCCAGCAGTGGGATTGCTGGATCACGTGGTAGCTCTATTTTTAGTGTTTTGGGAAACCTCCATATTGTTTTCCAGAATGGCTGTACCAATTTACATTCCCGCCAGCAGTGTATAAGAGTTCCCTTTTCTCTGCATTCTTGCCATCATTTGTTATTTTTTTGTCTTTTGGATAATAGCCATTCTAACCAGGGTGAGATTCTTAAGCAGTGCTCATATTACACAGCTCATATGTTATACAACTATGAACAGCTATATATGAGCCCTGCTTAAGATTAAGTATGGAATTTGGAGTCAAACAAACCTATATTTGAATCTCAGCTGTATGAACTTGGGCAACTTCCTTACCCTTTTTGAACCACAATTTCACCTGTACAATGAGGCTAACAATACCTACCGCATAGGTGTTACAGACATTAAACGAGATAATATATGGGAAGGGCTAATTACTTGATAGATGGCAGCTCTCACTGGTATGGTGATTGCAGGTGGGGAACGGGGACAAGTTAAGCTGCAAATGCAGGAAGATGTGAAAATTCATGTGGACCTGAGCTCCCTGTGGTGAGGACCAGGCTATTGGTGGAGAAAACCCTTCTAGGGACCCAGCAGGATGACACCCCAAGTTTTCTTGGCTCCCTGGGGACTGCTGCAAGACTTTCAGGATAATCACAGAAAAGAAAACCAATTGCTTTTCTTCTTTTTATCAGTGTGAGACCCCAGAACTCACCTTCCCAGTATCCTCCTTGCTCCCCTCCTGAATCACAACAGCATGAGTGTTCTCATGTGCAAATGCCAAAATTGTGCAAACAGTGAGCGGCCCGTCCTGAGAATATGGTGGAGGAGAGAGCAAGACATGTCCAGGCACAGAGCTGGCTCCTCCTCAGGACTGCCAAAGGCAAGAGCACCTCAAGGAAAAGAAAAGTTGAGGTTGGAGCCAGAAAGAAAGAAGAGAGAGGGCCGGCCCGGTGGCGCACTGCATAGTGCGCCGCTTGGGAAGCGCGGCGGCGCTCCCGTCCGAGGGTTCGGATCCCACATACAGACCGGTTCCCGCTCACTGGCTGAGCGAGGCGCGGGAGCAACACCAAGGCTTGCAATCCCGTTGCCGGTCCCCGGTCCGGTACGGGGGCAACACTGAGGGTTGCGATCCGTTGCCGGACACGGCAAAAAGACAAAAAAAAAAAAAAAAAGAAAGAAAGAAGAGAGAGGGCCGGCTCGGTGGCGCACTGCATAGTGCGCCGCTTGGGAAGCGCGGCGGCGCTCCCGTCCGAGGGTTCGGATCCCACATACAGACCGGTTCCCGCTCACTGGCTGAGCGAGGCGCGGGAGCAACACCAAGGCTTGCAATCCCGTTGCCGGTCCCCGGTCCGGTACGGGGGCAACACTGAGGGTTGCGATCCGTTGCCGGACACGGAAAAAAGACAAAAAAAAAAAAAGAAAGAAAGAAGAGAGGGCAATGCTAGCCCTTCTGCTGGTAGCGTCAGGGAAACAGAAGAGGTAGTAGCTACAAGTCCCTGGCTTGAACTTGTCTTGCATTTTCCGTTTCTGTTTTCCTTTCTGGCCACTGAATCTGGCTTTGTTAAAACTATGAATAAATTGTCTACATTCATATATCTGTTCATTTATTTATCCATTCACTTCTTCATTTATCTATTTACTCATTCATCCTTCTATCCATCCATTTATTGATCTATTCATTCATTCACTCATTGGTTCACTCACTTATTCAGGGACTCATCCATTTATTCATTCATTCATCCATCCATCAAAATAGCATTCATTGAGTGCCTTCTTATTACCCTATGTCAGGCACAGTGCAGGACAAGAATGACATCATTCATATATATGTTGCCGAATCCCCAGCACCTAGAAAGATGATTAAGGGTTTGCCAAGATGCAAATAAACAATCCACACAGAGGGAGCAGGATTTGAAAATGCATGGTGTCATGAAAAGGTATGGTTTGCCTGCACAATGGTGAGAAGTTCACTTTGACTGAAACATAGGCTGTACGGGGACGAGGAGGCTGAGGAAGAAGACGGGAGACAAGGTGAAGGTTGAGGCACATTGTACGAAGGCCAGGTGAAGGAGTTTGACTTGATCCTGCAGGCACCACACTGTCCCTGGTTTTTCACTAGGGCAATGGATGTTCAATTTTTTTCAGAAGACAATTCTGCCAAGAAAGGAGAGACTAAAGGATTAGGCTGAGCCGATGTAATGAAGGTGAAAAATATTTGAGGAATATTTCTAAGGAAGTTTTGACACGTCGTGTTTCTAAATCCCATGTAAATAAAACCAAGTTTTGGGTGGAAAAATACCTTTATCTGTGTTCTCTTTCTGAGAGTGCATGGAAGCCATTATCCAATCTGTTGGGCCATTAAATAACAGAGACCAGGATGACTCTTGTGGGCAAAAACCCAGGCTTATCTGCAGCCCTGAGGGTCATGAAGCCTTTGGCTTAAAAAGATCTTTCTCTGCTCATTCCTGATAGAATCTTCAAGATGCTCTCATTTTACAAATGAGAAATACTAAATGAGGCTCGCAAAGGTTAAATAACTTCTGAAAGTCACATAGCTCATGACAGAGCTGAGTGTAGAATTCATGTCAACTGACAACAGACTCCAGCCTTTCTATAACATTGTTAAATGTATATTGACAATTGTACACCCAATAAGACTACGGTTGAGATAAAAATTATATATAGGGTATACAAAGAAAGTAATTGCCATGTAAGAGCCATTTTTCCATAAAGTATTTTTCATATTGCTTTCAAGTTTATTTAATGGTTACAAATCTGAATATATATATATATATATATATATATA